>NC_136415.1:182260178-182415178 GCF_051521515.1 Lactuca serriola
CTAGAGCATGCTTATCACGTGAAGTTGCAAACTTTACGTGCATGCATGGCTATAAAGGCTCTAAATGCTTATTTTATGTTATTAATGGAACTTCATGCTCAAGAGGGACCTTAATCATGACCAAAACTGAAACTTTATGCTTCTAGAATCCAAGGAGGGTCCAGATCTGAAGTTACAACCTCAGATCTAGCCCATAGCTCATCTTTCCAACTTTTTATCTCACCAAAAGCCCTAAAACTCAGTTAATAGAAGAGATTCACAAGGAAAAGGCGATGTGGTTATCTCCAGAAGATGATAATTGAGATAAGAGTTGATTCCCACACTCTACTTCTCCAATCTCCTTCTCTTCCAAGCCTTCTTCTTCCAAAGATCCTCTTTTCAAGCTTCAAACACACAATGGGCACACACACACACACACGTATTAGGGTTCTAAGGGGCTCTCAATGACTAGAAAGAGGCCAAAGGAGGCTGAGGCTCCTTTAAATAGAGGTACAAACCTCGGGGTTTAGGGTTTCATCTGCCAGCTCCTACTCATTGAGTCCCAATATGGACTCGTCGAGTAGGTCACTTAACTCGCGATCCCACCCCGTTGCTACTCGACGAGTAGGTCAACCAACTAGTCGAGTATAGCTTAACCCAATAAATCTTATTTAAACAATACCTAAGAATCAGGGCGCTACATGTAGCTAACAGTCGGGGGTACGGGGAGGGTCTGTCCCGTATAGATCCATACACACAATGCCCACTCTCCGTTCAGGAGACTCTGGTTACCAACGTGAAACCAGTGAAATCCATGTCACGAAGAAGTATCTCATACTCTAATTGTTATGTTCGTGTATGTTCCTTTCGTTCGTTTATATATGTATATGTATATGTAACTGTATGTGTTCTCCTCTCTGTACTCGTAAATGTATATGTATATGTTCTCTTCTCTATACTTGTAAATGTATATGTGTATGTATATGTTCTCTTCATTTCTCATCATAATATGTTCTTGTAATAGTAAGTAGTGATAGCCTAAACTATACCTATTATAGTTTACTTAAGCTATTGTTTGTATGAATTAACATGTTTGCATGCCTTTGCTACCTAAAGGTGTTGAATTGAAGTAAAAGCCTTTTTTTATCTAAAAACATATACATAATTTATAACTAAAATTTCAACGACCTTCGGACAAATAACAAGGTACTCTAAGTCCACAACCAAACAAGGAACATGAAATTAAGCGAGCTATCAGTCCTAAGTCCTTCAAATCTTACTTATATAACTATATATGTATATACATGAGTTTGACAATATATAAGTTTAAAAGAGTTTGACAAAGATTTTAGTAATTAAAAGAGTTTGAAAATATGTTTGACAAAAAAAAACAGTTTGTTTGATAACAGTTTGAAAAGTATGAATCTGTTTTATTGACAGTTATTAATGACATGCAATTGATATAATAACTTATTGACTCAACTTGTATTCCCCCCATAAAAGCATTTAAAATCATTTAAAAGGTTGCTTAAGGGGTGTGAACTCACCTTCAGTGAGTGGTACTGAAGTATAGTTGAAAAAGGATTGCAGAGTGTAAGGTGTAACCTTGAGCACACAAAGATCCTAATAGACAGATAATGACATGTATGTGTATGAAATTAGTGTATAAACAACTAATTGTGAAAGGTAACTACCTAATTGACTAGGAAACTCTAAGGTTGAAGTGCAACAATCACATATGATTGCACACTTAAGGGTATATTGCTACCTTAAAGAGTTTACGGTCTAAAAGACATAACCACAAGAGTTTATGGTCCAAGTGCTTACGTCCATAGGGGTTCACGGTCCAATGAACTTACGTTCATTGAGTTCATGGTTCATGAGTTTACAACCATAAACTCATGTTATTTCGCACATAAGATGGGTTTTAAGGGCTTTATCCAATAAAGAAGATTCTAGGGACCATGCTTTAGCCTTAGGAGGGTTTAAGGTCATCAAGACACCCTTAATTAGGGTTTACGGTCTATGAAGATACACTAGACCGTAAACACCTTTGTTCATCGGAAAAGGGATGATTACAAGGCCATAAACAAAGATCTTAACTAGATTTAAGTAAAGGAAGGTAGTACTTACGGTTTTGAAGGCAAGGAAGGTGTTTTCGGTCCAAAACACTAAGATGTTCTTGAGAAACTTTGATGATCCAGATAAAAAGATGGAATCTATGAATGAAACAAGTGTGAATCTTGGGTATTGTGAAAGACCCCAACTTTCGTATTTATGAAAGACACAAACTTTCATACTATTTCAGAAATAAAAAATTCTTAAGTTACTTCCTCAAAACATGCTACATGCATATTTATAAAACAATATTTTACATTGATAAAGTGATTACAAAAGACTGGATACAAACCGACTAAGTTTTATTCCATTTCATGTCTACCCAGGAATCTACTATTCATATACATACATGAACATTAAAATACAGAGAAATAGTAATAACTATTCTAAATCTTTCAGCAGTATAAAACTATATTAGATACTCTTCACCTGCAATTGTGAAACATTGATAGGGATAAGCGATAACGCTTAGTGAATTCAATAAATAGATACAATATAATCTTATGCCTTATATATACAAATATGACAGAAGTAAAAGGGAACAAGAACAATAATAGCATATGCGTATCATATGTCAGGCTTTCAATGTCAACTCAAGATTTGATTCAAAGATTTACGATCAATGAGACATAACGATTTCAATAATTGATATGCATTAATAAAGTTTTGGCCCAAATGGCACAGAAGACATATAATTTCTGATTAACATTTTGGTAGATTTCAGGCTTATAGCCATATCTAACCATTTGCCAATACCATAGAATAGAGTTCATTCTCTTACGGAGTAATGCTCTACATGGTCAAAGGCTACATACCATTCCTATCTAACCTTTTGCCAATGCCATAGAATAGAAGTCATTCTCTTACGAGACATGTTCTACATGGCCACAGGCTACATACCATTCATATCTAACCTTCTGCCAATGCCATAGAATAGAATTCATTCTCTTACGAGACATGTTCTACATGGCCAGAGGCTACATACCAGTAAATCTAAGTCCTTGCACTGATCACATGGTCAAAGGTATAACTTTCCTATTAAAAGTAGCGAATAAAAATAACACGGGAAAATAACTCAGAATAATAACACTGAAAATCACACAGCACATATAACACATAACATACAATTGTTCCAATATATTGAACTCACCTTAAATTAACCGGGGGTTAAAATAGTAATTTGGACAGCACTTCGGCTTTAAATATGACTTTCTATGTTGGAAACCGGGAGCTTAATTGAAAACCGGGCTCTATGAAGGTAGGGTTTCAAAACCGAAAAGTCAAAATTTTCTGGCTTCTCTGTAACAACCGGATTTCTAGGTATATTATTTTATTTAATTATTTTGGAGTTTGTGAAGGAACTCGGCGAGTTGGAGCCAAGACTCGTCGAGTAGGGTCATGGATGTTCATCCGGGTTCATGTCCGGACTCGGCGAGTCCACGCTGTTTAATGAAACCCTAATTCCCCGGGTTTGGAGCCTATTTTAGGGCACTTATAGCCTCTCATTGCGGCTACCAATCCCTTGAGAGAACCCTAAGTGAGCCAAATCGTTGTGAGGAAGAAGAAGTCACTTTTGATCCTTGTACCTTTGGTTTAGCAAGAAGGAGGTGAACTAGAGCAAAAGGGAGGTGCAATTCTAGTAGTTCCAGAGTTCAGAGACTTCATTTTGAGGTAATAGTTCGAACCTCCTTCAGTTTTGGTGTTGATCATTAGAGTTATGGTTTTCTAACCCCTTTGGAGAGTGATTATGTGGAGCAAATGGTCCCTCTTCGAGTTTGTGCCTTGGATCTGGACTCAAAGAGGTCTAGAGACCTTAACCCTTGGAGCTTTATGAACCAGTTTGGGGTTATTGGACTTAGGTTGCCATTTTTGGGACAAAATCTCCTTTTGATGCCTTGTTGTTGTTATACAAGCATCAAGTTTCGAACTTTACGTGACATTCATGCTTGGGAAGGCCAGATCTTTGATTTAGGGAAACAGATCTGACCTCAGGAGGCCAGTAGAGTTTGTGCATGGCATGAACTCGCCGAGTTGTTCCTGAGACTCGGCGAGTAGGGTTAGGGTTTCACGTAAATTGCTCAGTGAGTAGACTTGCCAAGTTGGGGGATGACTCAGTGAGTCAGAAGGGAGTTAGAGGACTAGAGTTCAAGGCGGTACTCGCCGAGTTGTTCTTGAGACTCGGCGAGTTGAGTCGTGGTGGCCCCGCGATTCATGCCTAGTATGGCTTGTCAAGCTTAGGGAGGGACTCGGCGTGCCAAGCGGGACAAAGTGTTAGAGAACATTTGTGAACTCGCCGAGTCACCAGGGTGCACTCGGCGAGTAGGGTCAAAGTGTGACCGTTGACTTTTAGGGTTTGGTCAATGGAGTACTTGTGTCGAGAGGGGAGTACAATAGCCTTTTACCCTCCTGAGGGTGCCAATGGCAGGACGAGTCTAGTTTCGAGAGTTATATTTATAAGATTATTTACTTTATGTGAATAGGCGGAGACTAGGCAATATTTCTACCGAGTCAGAGATTTACCGAGACGCCTGAGGTGAGTCTTCTCACTATACTTTACCTAGTGTGGTAACAGAGTTATGTGCTAGAGTATTTTAGAGTTATATGCTAGTGTAATTGCATGTTATTTATGTGCTATGATTTATTGTGATATGTGCTATGTATGATTCAGAGTTAGGACCTTCGGGTCCACAGAGTTAGGGCCAGAGGGCCCATAGAGAGTTGGGGCTGGAGGGCCCCACTGAGACACATAGACCTAAGGGTCAACAGAGTTACAGCCTCGAGTGGCTATTATGTGTTAGAGTGGTATTTTGGGGAACTCACTAAGCATTTATGCTTACAGTGTTATGTGTTATATGTTTCAGGTACCAGTGATGATCGCGGGAAGGCGCCAGCATGATTCGTACACACGCACACCGGAGTTTATATATATATTTTGATCTTGGGTTTTGTACTAATACAATGTTGATACAATGTTTTATTTATGATTAGAAATGATATTTTATGGGTTACAAAAGTGAAAATTTGTTCAAATTTTTACGGTGTTACAAGTTGGTATCAGAGCCTTGGTTTGAGGGATTCGGATATATCTTCGGGCGTATCTGAACTCAAACTGGGGATTTGAGGAAATTTTTAATAATAAAAATAGTATTTTTAAAAAAGAGTAAAAAGTGTCTTGAGACAAACAGAGCAGAGCCGTGTGTACGATCAGCCAGCGCCCGAACGGTGATTTCCCAAAATACCCTCATAATAAGTGATTATCATATATGTTATGTATGCTATATGATGAGTTACGATATGCATGCTAGAGTAGACTAGGTATTCTTATTAGGACTAGAGTGGCCTGATATATGATGCCTTAGTCTAGGGGTTTCGCTGCTAGAGATGCTTAAGAGTGATTTAGATAGCAGCGAGGTGCTTATGAGAGTTTTGTTAGTGAGTAGCACATTATAGAGAGAGTAGGGTACTTGGGATTTGGGGCTCAAGGAGGAGGACTTGGGATGAATGCCAACGCGGTATGGACGGTAGTATTGGGCCCGTACTACCGAAGATACTGGGTTGGTACGCAGTCCAAGTTAGAATCCTTTGGGCACTAAGGAACGAGTAGGGTGGAGTTATCGAGTGTGATTATACTCGAAAAGGGTCCCTAATATTCTTATGTTGTATTTCAGAAGGAGAACATGGTTGGGACGCGCCACACGCCAGTGATCGGCAGTTCGGGTGATGAGGAGATCCGTAGGATCATCCAGGAGGAGGTGGCTGAGGCCATCAGGGTAGAGATACCAGAGATGTTCGGGTCTATCAAGACCACTCTGATGGAGACATTTTATGAGAGATATGATGTTCTTTCTGAGGCTGTTGTTGCTGCGGCCACTGCAGCTATAGCTGCGACTAGGCCGCAGGGTGGTGATGCGTTGCTGTTCCGAGAGTTCAGCAACACAAAACCACCGGAGTTTGACGGGACCTAGGACCCGATCGCAGCGATGAGATGGATTTCAGAAATAGAGGGGTGTTTCTTTACTTTCTCATCTCCAGAGCATTTGAGAGTCCGGTTCGCGCTGAACCAGCTTCGCTTGGGAGCGAAGGACTGGTGGAATTTTGTGACTGCGCACTTTACGCCTGCTGAGCTTGCTGCGATGACCTGGGAGAGGTTCACCACTATGTTTCGAGATGAGTACGTTCCCCAGGTGGAGAGGGAGCGTTTGGCCCAGGAGTTTCTGACCCTCAAACAGGGTACTGAGTCTGTTACACTGATCACGAGGATGTTTCATGAGCGGGCGATGTTCTGCCCAGAGCACGTGTCCTCCGAGCAGGCATGCATGAGCCGATATTTGAGCATTCTGAGGAGGGATATACGTGAGTTCGTGGCGAACTCGACGTACCAGAAATTTGCCGAGCTTCAGGAAAATGCCCGGAAGAGGGAGATAGAGTTGGAGACCCAATCCAGGGAGGAGGCTGAGTCTCAAAGAAAGGATCGGCGGCCGAATCAGTCTCAGCCGGCAGCCAAGCGGGTCAAACCCGCTGATTCGAGATCTGGGAACCAGAAGGGCCACACTTGTGGCAAGTGCAGCAAGAGCCACGAAGGGATATGCAGAGCAGGGTCTTGCTACAAGTGTGGCAAGGAGGGGCACATGGCCAAGGATTGCCCCAAGGGTTTTTCAGTCTATTTTCATTGCAACCAGACTGGACACCGGAAGGCAGAGTGTCCACAGTTGCGGGGGTCAGCGCAGGGAGCATTTCCGGGATCAGCCCCTGCTACGATGAGAGTTGCGAATACTCAGCCTGCGAAGGTTGAGGCACCGAAGGCATGCGGGAGAGCCTTCCAGTTGACTGCGGAGGAGGTCCGCGCAGCGCCCGATGTCGTGGCCGGTATGTACTTTTTCATGTATTCTTTTGTATTTGTGATATTGTGCTCATATTATGTTATGCGTAGGTACCTTCCTTGTGAATTATGTACCTGCTCTAGTGTTATTTGACTCGGGTGCGAGTCGATCTTTTGTATTGTTGGCCTTTAGCAAACACATCGGTATTAGTCGAGAGGCGATGAGTCGACCTCTGAGAGTTTCTATAGCGGATGAGAGAGCGGTGTATACCACCGAGGTGATTCGTGGTTGTGTACTCGAGATTTTCGGGGTTGAGTTTCCGATAGATTTGGTCCCTATTGCGATGGGGGATGTCTGTGTCATCATGGGCATGGACTGGTTGAGCAGGTTTGGAGCGATCATCGACTGCGAGCGACAGCTGTGACCATGCGAGACCCTAGTGGGGGAGTTCTTACGGTGTACGGCGAAGGAACACGTTCCGGTTCAGCGTTTTGCTCAACCGCCAGGGCGAGGCAGAGTCTTCAGCAGGGATGTAAGGGATTCATAGCATATGTTATGGACGCGAGAGTGGAGACGGAGAAACCGAAGTCTGTGGGAGAGGTTCTGATAGTGCGTGAGTTCCCGGATGTATTTCCGGAGGAGTTGTCGGGCATACCTCCTATGAGGCAGGTGGAGTTCAGTATCGATTTGGTTCCGGGGGCCACGCCTATCGCCAAGGCGCCCTATCGCCTTGCGCCTCCAGAGATGCAGGAGTTATCCTCGCAGCTGCAGGAGCTACTGGGAAAGGGGTTTATTCGGCCGAGTAGTTCACCGTGGGGATCTCCTATCCTTTTTGTCAAGAAAAAGGATGGTTCACACCGGATGCGCATTGACTACCAGGAGTTGAACAAATTGACGGTCAAGAACCGTTACCCGTTGCCGAGGATTGACGATTTGTTCGATCAGTTGCAGGGAGCATCTTGGTTTTCCAAGATCGACCTGAGGTATGGATATCATCAGGCGAGGGTGCGAGATGAGGATGTTCAGAAGACAGCATTTAGGACTCGTTATGGGCATTACGAGTTCGTGGTGATGCCTTTCGTGCTCACCAACGCACCAGCGATGTTCATGGACCTCATGAACAGGGTGTGCAGACCGATGTTGGATCGCTCGGTGATCGTATTCATCGACGACATTTTGGTGTATTTGAGATCTAGAGAGCAGCATGAGGAGCATCTGAGGGAGATCCTAGGGGTTTTGAGATCGGAGAGGCTTTATGCTAAGTTCTCCAAGTGTGATTTCTGGTTACGAGAGGTCCAGTTCCTGGGACATCTTGTTAACCAGAAAGGGATATTGGTCGACCCGGCCAAAATTGAGGCGGTGATGAGTTGGGAGGTGCCGAGGTCACCCACGGAGATCAGGAGTTTTCTAGATCTGGCAGGCTATTATCGGAGATTCATCAGGGATTTCTCCAAGATCGTCGTGCCACTCACCAAGCTGACCCGGAAGGGTGTAGTTTTTGCTTGGGGTCTAGAGCAGCAGGCCTCCTTCGAGACACTTCGCCAGAGATTATGCGAAGCCCCGGTGCTAGCCCTTCCGGAGGGAATAGAGGATTTTGTGGTATATTGTGATGCGTCGATATCAGGATTGGGAGCAGTACTTATGCAGAGGGGTCATGTGATAGCGTATGCATCGAGGCAGCTGAAGCGTCATGAGGCGAGGTATCCTACCCATGATTTAGAGTTAGGCGCACTATTTATATGGGGTCCGGTGTACCATATACACGGATCACAAGAGCCTGAAGTACTTGATGGATCAGCCCAACCTGAATATGCGACAGAGGAGATGGCTGGATGTGGTAAAGGATTATGATTGCGAGATCCTGTACCACCCGGGAAAAGCCAACGTAGTGGCCGATGCCTTGAGTCGTAGGGCAGAGAGTGTTTCGATGCGTGACATTTGTATGAGGTTGATGGTGATGACTCCGGTGTTGGACACCATTCGAGGAGCTCAGACCGAGGCCGTTAGGCCAGAAAACCAGAAGAGAGAGCGGGTTGTCGGGAAAGTATTAGAGTTCGTCACCGATGGTCGGGGACTTATGACATTTCAGGGTCGGATCTGGGTACCGCATGTGGGCGGAACGCGTACCATTTTGATGGAAGAGGCTCATCGATCGAAGTTCTCGATCCATCCCAGGGCCACTAAGATGTATTTGGACCTGAAAAGGGAGTATTGGTGGCCCTGTCTGAAGAGGGACGTTGCATGGTTCGTGGAGAGGTGCCTAACTTGTTGCAGGGTTAAGGCCGAGCATCAGGGACCGCACGACAAGTTGCAGCCGTTAGAGATTCCCGAGTGGAAGTGGGAACAAATTGTCATGGACTTTATCACCAAATTGCTAAGGACCGCGAGGGGCGTCGATGCAATTTGGGTGATTGTAGACCGGTTGACGAAGAGCGCTCATTTCCTTGCTATTAGCGAGAGCTCTTCCGCAGAGAGGTTGGCAGAGATGTATGTGAGGGAAGTGGTAGCACGGCATGGACTACCGATCTCGATTGTCTCAGATCAAGATGTGCGTTTCACCTCTAGATTCTGGAAGAAATTCCATGAGGAATTGGGTAGTAGACTGCATTTTAGTACCGCGTACCACCCCCAGACTGACGGACAGAGTGAGCGGACGATTCAGACGCTCGAGGATATGCTCTAGGCATGTGTGTTGGACTTCGGTGGGAATTGGGACATGTACTTACCCTTGGCGGAATTTTCCTACAACAACAGCCATCATTCGAGCATCGGTATGCCACCCTTTGAGCTGTTGTATGGAAGGAGGTATCGGACCCCCATTTGTTGGGAAGGAGTTGGGCAGCGTGTTATGGGTAGTACCGAGATCGTGCTTCAGACGACTGAGCAGATTAAGCAGGTCAGGCAGAGGTTGTTGACCGCTCAGAGCCGTCAAAAGAGTTATGCGGATAGGCGCCGGTCCGAGCTCGAGTTCCAGGTCGGCAACCTTGTACTCCTGAAGGTCTCTCCTTGGAAAGGAGTGATCCGATTCAGGAAAAGGGGCAAATTGGGGCCCCGATATATCGGTCCTTTTCGAGTGATGGTGAGGGTAGGCCGGGTAGCCTACCGGTTGGACCTACCTGCAGAGTTAGGGCGGATCCATGACACTTTCCATGTATCGCAGTTGCGGAAGTATATAGCAGATGAGTCGGCAGTGGTGCCATTGGAGGACATTCAGGTGGATGCGAGACTGAATTATGCTAAGAGACCGGTGGTGATCAGGGATCGGAAGATCAAGATTTTGAGGAACAAGGAAGTGCCTCTGGTTTTGGTTCAGTGGCAACATCGGAAGGGGTCCGAGCTGACTTGAGAGCCAGAGCGTGAGATGCGTGAGCAGCATCTGGAGTTATTTCCAGAGTGAGACTTCGAGGGCGAAGTCCGATTCAAGTGGGGGAGAATTGTAACAGCCGGATTTCCAGGTATATTATTTTATTTAATTATTTTGGAGTTTGTGAAGGAACTCGGGGAGTTGGAGCCAAGACCTGCCGAGTAGGGTTGCGGATGTTCATCCGGGTTCACGTCCAGACTCGGCGAGTCCACGCTGTTTAATGAAACCCTAATTCCCCAGGTTTGGAGCCTATCTAAGGCCACTTATAGCCTCTCATTGCGGCTACCAATCCCTTGAGAGAACCCTAAGTGAGCCAAATCGTTGTGAGGAAGAAGAAGTCACTTTTGATCCTTGTACCTTTGGTTTAGCAAGAAGGAGGTGAACAAGAGCAAAGGGGAGGTGCAATTCTAGTAGTTCCAGAGTTCAGAGACTTCATTTTGAGGTAATAGTTCGAACCTCCTTCAGTTTTGGTGTTGATCATTAGAGTTAGGGTTTTCTAACCCCTTTGGAGAGTGATTATGTGGAGCAAATGGTCCCTCTTCGAGTTTGTGCCTTGGATCTGGACTCAAAGAGGTCTAGAGACCTTAACCCTTGGAGCTTTATGAACCAGTTTGGGGTTATTGGACTTAGGTTGCCATTTTTGGGACAAAATCTCCTTTTGATGCCTTGTTGTTGTTATGCAAGCATCAAGTTTCGAACTTTACGTGACATTCATGCTTGGGAAGGCCAGATCTTTGATTTAGGGAAACAGATCTGACCTCAGGAGGCCAGTAGAGTTTGTGCATGGCATGAACTCGCCGAGTTGTTCCTGAGACTCGGCGAGTAGGGTTAGGGTTTCACGTAAATTGCTCAGTGAGTAGACTTGCCAAGTTGGGGGATGACTCAGTGAGTCAGAAGGGAGTTAGAGGACTAGAGTTCAAGGCGGTACTCGCCGAGTTGTTCTTGAGACTCGGCGAGTTGAGTCGTGGTGGCCCCGCGATTCATGCCTAGTATGGCTTGTCAAGCTTAGGGAGGGACTCGGCGTGCCAAACGGGACAAAGTGTTAGAGAACATGTGTGAACTCGCCGAGTCACCAGGGTGCACTCGGCGAGTAGGGTCAAAGTGTGACCATTGACTTTTAGGGTTTGGTCAATGGAGTACTTGTGTCGAGAGGGGAGTAAAATAGCCTTTTACCCTCCTGAGGGTGCCAATGGCAGGACGAGTCTAGTTTCGAGAGTTATATTTATAAGAGTATTTACTTTATGTGAATAGGCGGAGACTAGGCAATATTTCTACCAAGTCAGAGATTTACCGAGACGCCTGAGGTGAGTCTTCTCACTATACTTTACCTAGTGTGGTAACAGAGTTATGTGATAGAGTATTTTAGAGTTATATGCCAGTGTAATTGCATGTTATTTATGTGCTATGATTTATTGTGATATGTGCTATGTATGATTCAGAGTTAGGACCTTTGGGTCCACAGAGATAGGACCTTCGGGTCCACAGAGTTAGGGCCAGAGGGCCCATAGAGAGTTGGGGCTGGAGGGCCCTACTGAGACACATAGACCTGAGGGTCAACAGAGTTATAGCCTCGAGTGGCTATTATGTGTTAGAGTGGTATTTTGGGGAACTCACTAAGCATTTATGCTTACAGTGTTATGTGTTATGTGTTTTAAGTACCAGTGATGATCGCGGGAAGGCGCCGACATGATTCGTACACACGCACACTGGAGTTTATATATATATATATATATATATATATATATATATATATTGATCTTGGGTTTTGTACTGATACAATGTTGATACAATGTTTTATTTATGATTACAAATGATATTTTATGGGTTACAAACGTGAAAAATTGTTCAAATTTTTACGATGATACATTCTCGGGGGTCTCGGGGCATGTTTCGAGTGCTAAAATTGATACCGGGGCATCAGGGAAAGTCAAAATGAAGAAAATATGGAAAAAGGGGCCAAAACTGGCAATTTTCTAAAATTACCCAGGAGATCTCGCAGGCTTCTATTTATAGGGCGAGGGGCTCGGATCCGAGGGCTGAGAAGAGTCCATGTCGCAGCTGCGAGGCTCGGTCAGGAGGGAGAAGCATGGCTCATGCTAGCTTCAGACATTTGGCAGGAGAAGCGAAGGCCACGAGGCCGCTGTGAGGCTCGGGCGTGGCACCGGGTGCGAGGCTGGTAGGCGAGACGTGGATCGCGTCGAATTGGCCACCGATGCGAGACGTGTCTAGTTCTTACTGGACCTCGGCCTCGGCGAATCAAAAGAGGACACGAAGCGGACTCGGCTGCGAGGCGCATGTCGGATGCCTATTGGATTGATGCTCTGGGCGAACCGAACTGCAACGCGTGTCGGACACGAGGCGAGATCTCGCGAGGCTGGCACTATTCATGCGAAATTTCTCGGAAATTGAGCCCCGAACTTCTAAAATCCATAACTTTCGCATACGATCTCCATTTTTGACGTTCTTTATATGCACGCGTAGCTAAAATTACGCTCTACAACTTTCGTTTAGACTTCGTTGGCTAATTTTGACTTTATTTTTAATATTATTATTTTTAACAGACCGGGACAGGAAAATCCGTTAAAAATTCATAACCTCTTCATCCGACATCCGTTTTCGTCAGACTTTTTACCGTTGTACTACAAATGATGAGACCTTCAATTCTCGTTTAGGATGTATCGGTCAAATATCGCTCGATCTAAAATTCGAAGTTTTAGCTGTCTACTACTAAGTTGAAACTTCGAAAAATCATAACTTCCTCATACGAAGTCAGATTTTGGCATTCTTTTTTATCGAATTTCTCGGTTTAAAGAATACTATGACTTTCATTTAGATCACTAAGGCCTAAAAGTAGTTTATCAAAAACTCACTTTTTACGTCATTCGGCGCCGTGTTGGTTTTATTGCGGATCTTCGATTGGTCATAACTTCTTTGTTATAACTCGGATTTCGACGAGGTTTTTGCCTACAAGTTTCTAACGAGATTATTTACAACTTTTAATAATAAGATTTTACTTATTTAAAATTTTATATTTTTGCTAAATTTTCATTAGTTGGCTATTAATAGGAATCTCATAAGACTTCTAATATTTTATGAGTGATTCTAAACATACTTTTACTTCATTTCTAGTAAAAATTAGCTGTTAGAACTCAATACTCAATTTTATTCACTTTTAATAATAACAACACACAATTTCAAAACGTGTATGTTACATATTGGAAGGATTAATAACCATAGGAAAGGATCACTTACTTTCTTTGAAGATTTGGAAGCAAAAACTTATGCTTTTTAATAGAGAAATAAGCTCTAAGACTTGAAAAGGGAAAAGAGTGATCAAAATGATCATCCACCATATATATAGGGATGGGTTCACGGTCACCTTGACCGTAAACTCAAGGTCTCGACCATAAACTCCTTTATGAGGAGGTTTATGGTTGCTAGGTAGTTTATAACTTAAACTGACACTCCCAAATGTCGATTCCTTTAATGTACTAGGCTTTGAATACTCAAGATAGGTTCTAAACAGTGATAACTGAAAGCAAAACGAATCCAAAACTGATAGGTTCGAATGTTTACACAAATTAGAAATTATGGGTTGTCACATCATCCCCCCGTTAGAGGGAATTTCGTCCCGAAATTAGAGTTTAAGCAACTTAGTTATTACAAATAACTAAGTAAAAAGATGAGGACATTTAAGTCTCATTTGATCCTCGCGCTCCTAACTGAATTCAGGTCCTCGCTTGGCATTCCAACGAACCTTCACTATCGGGATACGACTTTGCTTCATTCGCTTTACCTCTCGGTCCATGATCTCCACAGGTCTTCCACGAAGTTGAGGCTCTCATTTATCTCGATCTCATAAAGAGGGATTACAAGAGTCTCATCTGATAGACAGTTTTTCAAGTTCGAGACGTGGAAAGTAGAATGTATGTTACTAAGTTCACGAGGTAGGTTGAGTTTGTAAGCTACAGGGCCGATTCTAGCGATGATTTCGAAAGGCCCTATGTAGCTTGGATTTAGCTTTCCATGCTTTCCGAAGCGTATCCAGCCCTTCCAGGGAGAGACTTTCAATAATACTCGGTCTCCTACCCAAAGGTTTCCTTCTCTTGTCTGCGTAGCTTTTCTGTCGGTCTCTAGAGGCTTTTAATCGCTCACGAATCTGAACGATCTTCTCTGTCGTTTCCCTTATGATTACCGGACCGGTGAGAGTGTTGTCAGGAACTCATCCTTTAGCTAGCTACGTGTCGCCGACTTCAGCCCAACACAGAGGTGATCTGCACTTTCGGCCATAGAGAGCTTCAAATGGAGCTACCTTTATACTCGTGTGATAACTATTGTTGTAGGAAAATTCAACAAGGGGTAAATGAGTATTCCATGCCTTTCCAAAGTCGATCACATAGGCTCGCAACATATCTTCCAAGGTTTAAATAGTCCTCTCACTTTTTCAGTCGGTTTGGAGATGGTAGGTTGTACTCATGTCCAGCCTAGTTCCTAGGGAACTTTGTAGTGACTGCCAGAACCTTGAAGTGAATCCACTATCTCTATCAGAGATGATGGATGTAGGAAGACCATGCAGTCGTACTATCTCTTTGATATAGGTTCTTGTTAGCTTCTCCATCTTTTCAGTTTCTTTGATAGGCAGGAAGGGTGCGGACTTCGTCACCTGTCAACGATCACCCATATGGTATCGAGACCAACCGTTGTCTTGGGCAACTTGGTTATGAAATACATCGTGATCCGCTCCCACTTCCATTCTGGTATCTCTGGTTGTTGCAGTAAGCCTGAGGGTTTCTGGTATTCGACCTTAACCTTTGCGCAAGTAATGCATTTACTCACGAAGGTAGCAATCTCTGCTTTCATGTTAGGCCACCAGTATAGTTTCTTTAGGTCAAGATGCATTTTATCTGAACCTGGGTGAACAGAATATCGAGTGTTGTGTGCCTCGGTCATGACCACGTCTCTGAAGCCACCGAGTTTTGGGGTCCAGATCCGATCCATGAGGTATAAGGCTCCACCACCCTTGACTTTTAAGTTTTTATCCATCCCTCTTGGGGATTCACCCGCCACATTTTCAGGTTTCAAGGCTTCGAGCTGAGCCTCCTTAATTTGTGTGGATAGATGAGAATGGATAGTTAAAGTCAATGATTTGACTCTGCGACCTGAGTATTCTTTCTGACTTAGGGCGTCAGCTACTACGTTGGCTTTATCGGGATGATAACGAATTTCACATTTGTAGTCATTGAGTACCTTGACCCACTGTCGTTGTCGCATATTGAGCTCCTTCTGGTTGAATATGTGTTGCAGGCTTTTGTGGTCTGTAAAGATAGTGCTTTTCGTGTCATACAGGTAGTGTCTCTAGATCTTCAGAGCAAATACTACTTCTCTTAACTCGATATCGTGTGTGGTGTAGTTGACTTCGAGTGTCTTCAGCTGTAGGCATAGGCGATGACCTTACCTTGTTGCATCAGAACACAACCGAGTCCTTGGTTGGATGCATCGCAATAAACTATGAAGTCTTCTATCCCTTCTAGGAAGGATAGTATCAGTGCGCTGCATAAGGCTCGCTTCAATGTTTGGAAGGCTTTCTCTTGTTTCTCTTCCTAGTCAAAGGCCATGCCTTTCTGGGTCAATGTTGTCAGCGGCTTTGCGATTCTAGAGAAGTTTTGAATAAACCTGCGATAATAGCCAACGAGACCTAGAAATTGACGAATCTCTATAGGGGTCTTAGGAGTTAACTAGTTCTTAATGGCTTTAATTTTGGAAAAAATGAATTCCCTCTTTGCTAACCACATGACCTAAGAATTTGATTCTTCGGATCTAAAATTCACATTTAGAGAACTTCGTGTAGTGTTTCTCCGATCGTAGCGTTTCCAAGACTTGACACAGATGTTAACTATGCTCCTCCTCACTACGAGAGTAGATAAGTATGTCATTGATGAAGACGATAATGAACTGATCCAAGTAAGGATGGCACACCCTATTCATTAAGTACATGAACACTGCGGGTGCATTAGTCAATCCGAATGGCATCACTACGAACTCGTAGTGTCCATAATGAGTTCGGAAGGCTGTCTTCGGAACATCCTCCTCTAACTCTCGTAACTGATGATACCCGGATCTCAGGTCTATCTTCGAAAAGTAACCTTCCCCTTGGAGTTGATTAAACAAATCGTCAATGCGAGGCAGAGGGTAACGATTTTTGATGGTTAACTTGTTGAGTTATCGGTAATCGATGCACATACGGAACGATCCGTCTTTCTTCTTCACGAACAAGACCAGTGCTCCCCAGGGCGAGATGCTTGATCTAATAAAGCCCTTGCTGAGCAGTTCGTTTAGCTGGCCGGACAGTTCTTGCATCTCAGCTGAGCTAGACGATAGGGGTAGCTCCAGGAACTAAGTCAATCCTGAACTCGACTTGACGTTGAGGTGGTAATCCTGGGAGTTCTTCTGGAAAGATTTCGGGAAAATCGTGTACTATGGGGATGTTCTTATGTCTTTCGTCTCTTGGCTCGTATCGAAGACATGATCAAGGAATACATGACATTCCTTTCGCAAGTACTTCTGAGCTTGAATACTCGAGATGATATGAAGGTTCATGCCGAGTTTGTCACCATAAATGATTAAGGTTTCACTATTCGATAGGTTTAGGCGGACGACTTACTCGAAGCACAAACTATCAGCATGATGGAGACCTAACCAGTCCATGCCAATGATAACGTCAAAACTCTTGATCGAAACGGGAATGAGGTCGATTAGAAATGAATAGTTGTCTAAGGACAGAGTGCAACCTATGTAAATTTCGTTAGAACTCTCGGTTTTCCCGTTAGCCTTTTCTACGACGAAGGTTTCTTTTAGTGCTTGCGAGGCTTGATTTAGTAAATGTTTAAAACTTTGGTTCACGAAACTCCTCTCCGCTTCACTATCAAATAGGATACATGCATAAGAATTATCGTGGAGAAACGTACCCGTGACTACTGTGGGGTCTGCCACAGCTTCGTTGTGACCGATATCAAGTAATCTTCTTGCTCCGCCCGTATTTCTAGATTTCAGGCAGTTACGTTTGAAGTGTCCCGTCTCACCACAACCATAACAGGCTTGGATCACACTAGTACTCAGGACCTGGTTGATTGGATTTGGTGGAGATTTGCCTAATCGGATCGTGTGACCTTTCCTGTCACAATTGGTGCAGTGCATTTCCCGGCAGGGGCCGTTATGGTGGAAATTACACTTGTTGCACTTAGGTAAAGTTCCTGCGTACTGCTTTGCTGGTATTGCAGTGGTAGGGGTAGTCACAGCACGAGCAGTGACGACCTGTTGCTTTTTCCCCTTCTTTCTATCCCAAAGCTTTCTCTTGTTGCCGCTTGTTTTGGGTGGTGCTGATGCGGAGGTTGTAGTTGTTATTGCAGAGGGGGTTTCAAGGTCCATCAGCCTCTATGCCAACTCCTTGGCACTGTCAAATGTCGCGGGTTTTGATGCTAGAACGTTCCCTTGAAATGGAGGCAACAATCCCCAGATGTATCTTTCTATCATCTGCCTTTCAGATGGGACCATGTTTGGGCACAATGTTACCAAGTCACTGAACCTGGTTGTGTACGCCACAATGTCAGAACCTTTCATTTTCAGGCTCCATAGCTCTTCTTCCAGCTTCTGCACCTCGCCTCTCGGGTAGTACTCTCTGGTCATAAGGTCCTTGAGTGTATCCCAGCCCATTGCATTCTCCACTACTAATGTCAGCGACTTGACATGGCCGTTCCACCATGCCAGGGCTCTTTCAGTGAAGGTGTAGGCAGCGAACTTTACCTTGCTTCCCTTTGGACACGAACAGATCTCGGAGATCGATTCTGTTAGTTCGAACCACTGTGATAGAGAGATAATCCCTCCGGTTCCGTTGAAGAAACTCGGTTTGCAGTTCATGAAGTCCTTATAGGTGCATTCCCTCGTACGCGAATGAATGTTGCCTTGGGTAGAATTTACACCCATTCCTGCTCCACTGGAACCACCAGAATTTATCTGAGACATCGCTACATTAACGGCTGTAGTTACTCTTTCCTGGAACATTACAACATCAAACTGCGGAGGAGGCGGTACTGGAGTTTGAACAACTGGAGTATTACCGGCAGGTTGATTGCGAGGAGTGTTGCGGGGCGGCATCCTTTGACTAAAAGTTTACAAACACAAAGATGATGGTAAGAATTCAATTGTGAGCATAATAACAGAAAGAAGAAAACATTTGGATTAGGATTTCCTATAAGATTGGATGTCTGTCAATAATATTGGCATTAATGATGTAATAAGTTCACGAAAAATTGACCTAATAGGAGGTCTTACATCAATCACATTAAGAAAATTTTGACAGAACTAAGACGTTACTAAACTAACGATTTCAAAGTCTTATAATAGACAGGAAAACTAAAACTTAAAGCTTTATATGAACCTAATATAACCAAAAGAGAAAGTAGAGTAGACTTTACTAATGATGGGAACAGTTCGGATAGGATCTGAATTCAGCTAGCGCTCCAAGTCACGCAAGCGTCTTTTAGAGGTTGCCTGGCAAGCTCGAAGTTCTCTGACTTCTGCTTGAGTTGCATTGAGCTCTTTGTGTAGGGTCGTGTTCTGGTTCAGGGTTCTTCTATTAGCATTTTCTAGTTGGCGAATGCGGACGGTATTGACTCCCGCATTGGCATCAACCTCCATGACTTGGTTGATGACTCCTCAACCCTGTTCGTCATTTCGAGCTACTATGCGAATTAGGACAGGTAAGGCCCTGTCAGTTGAGCCTCCTTCGCTCAGATTATAGAAGCTTCAGTCCCCGTTGTAGGGTAAGGGTTGACCCTATTTGTGACTCCAACAGTTCAATTTTGTGGCCCACAGAGGTGTGGGACCTTAAAATCCAGGATGCAGGTTAGGATTTGGGTTCGGAGCCACCAAGGGTAGGTTGCTGACTTCTGGCTCAGAGTCAGAATTCTGCAGGAAGTCTTCAGCAGATTCATCTTCCAAGGGAATCGGTTGATTGTATTCTGGCTCCTCATTGATCCATCCAGCATTCCCTTGATTAGGAAAGTACAGGTCGCCGGGGAGATGGAATCCAACCATGATATCTACGCGAGAATAGGGAATGGAAGAGCTAGTTAACGGAACAACTACTTAAGGAAATTTTTAAGATGATCTTCATCAGTTACATCAATAGTTGCAAAGTGCATATCAGTCATATGCAACCAGAACAGGATAGTCCTTCGAATAAATGACCCTAACTCCAAATCCACAACCAAACAAGGAGCAGGAAGTAAAGCAAAGGTCACAGATTCTGAGTCTATAACATCCTAGTTACATATAACCTTAGCATATCCACTTAGCAGCCATTGACTTACTAATAAATATCCATTTAGTTCTCAGATAAGTTGTTATAGTAACACAAAATACTCCTATAGTATTTTATTGATTGTTCTCATGTTTTTATTGTAGTAGTGTTCGTAAGTTTTTAGACTTGATGCTACATCACAACCATTCTTAAGCACATGCTAATCAATCCTCGGAAAGATATAGTTGATCAAGCTATATCAGTCCCAACTTTGGTTATATGGACTCAAGCCTACTTGTGTTGTCCAACAATCGTAATACTTCTATTTTGTTCTAGTATGATACTGGTTTTAGTATGTATGTTTGTAAGTATACTTAGTTAAATATCTTACTATTTAAAAGTATATTTCTTGGTCAGAGTATTTTAATCCCGATGCGTTTATAGTTTGTATATCTTTTATGGGTTGATATACTTGATTCACTATAAACAATGCTCTGATACCAATCTGTCACACCCCCAAACCGAATTGACGGAAACATTCGGGGGCGAAGGACGTCATGTACAATATCATAACAATGTAAACTAGTAAACAAGCAACAATATCATCCATTGCATTAATAGAATAATTTATACACGTGTGTTCTGATCAGTATAAATAAGACACCAAAAATGATTACTCAAAATAAAGACGAATCTTGGCTATTCACCGTCTTCTCAAGACCTGGTCGTCGGTAGCTGTCTACTGTCAACCTGAGAATACAAGTTATTTTGAAAGAGGAGATCAACATTTAAGCTAGTGAGTTCATAAGTTTTTAGTGTTATTGATGTTTGTAAACGTTTGTTGTAAATGTTCGCATTATATGTTTGTAGTAAGATTCTGTAAGCATTTGTTTGCAGTAAGATGTTTGTTGTAAATGTTTGTATCTTCCTAAAAAATTCCATATTTTCTACTAAAACACAGTCTTCTACCAAGACCCAAATGTTCAATTTGTTTGCTTGCAAAAGTCTGTATTTTCCCAAATATGACCATCATTATCAAAATATAGTTTGTACATTATCGTTTATGTGAAACATCGAAAGGTAAATGTAAAAGGGAAAATAATATAGTACCATAGTTTTGTATATGGTAACTACCATAGTACTAACTACCTTAATGCCAATGAATTATAAGGTAAATGTGATGAGATTTGTAACCATACTGATTGACGGCTGTAAAACACGACGACCTTCTGGCGTCGAAATAATGTGACATTTATCACCCCTTTTGCTTGGTCAGCCGGGAACTATAGCTAACAGTCGGGAGTGCGGGAGGGTCTTTCTCGTATAGATCTATACACACAATGCCCACTCTCCCTCCAGGAGACTCTATTTACCAACATGAGAACAGTGAAATCCGTGTCACGAAGAAGTATCTCATACTCTAATTTTTATGTTCGTGTATGTTCCTTCCGTTCATTTGTATATGTATATGTATATGTAAATGTATGTGTTCTTCTCTCTGTACTCGTAAATGTATATGTATAAGTTCTCTTCTCTGTACTTGTAAATGTATATGTATATGTATATGTTCTCTTCGTTTCTCATCATAATATGTTCTTGTAACAGTAAGTAGTGATAGCCTAAACTATACATATTATAGTTTACTTAAGCTGTTGTTTTTATGAATTAACATGTTTGCATGCCTTTACTACCCAAAGGTGTTGAATTGAAGTAAAAGACTTTATATCTAAACACATATACATACTATATAACTAAGATTTGAACGACCTTCGGACAAATAACAAGGTACTCTAAGTCCACAACCAAACAAGGAACAAGAAATAAAGCGAGCTATCAGTCCTAAGTCCTTCAAGATTACTTATATAACTATATTTGTATAGACATGAGTTTGACAATATATAATTTTAAAAGAGTTTGACAAAGAGTTTAGTAAGTAAAAGAGTTTGAAAATATGTTTAAAAAAAACCAATTTGTTTGATAACACAGTTTGAAAAGGATGAATCTGTTTGATTGAAAGTTATTAATCACATGCGACTGATATAATAACTTATTGATTTAACTTGTATCCCCCCATAAAGCATTTAAAATCATTTAAAAGTTTGATTAAGGGGTATGAACTCACCTGCAGTGAGTGGTACTGAAGTATAGTTTACTTAAGCTGTTGTTTTTATGAATTAACATGTTTGCATGCCTTTACTACCCAAAGGTGTTGAATTGAAGTAAAAGACTTTATATCTAAACACATATACATACTATATAACTAAGATTTGAACGACCTTCGGACAAATAACAAGGTACTCTAAGTCCACAACCAAACAAGGAACAAGAAATAAAGCGAGCTATCAGTCCTAAGTCCTTCAAGATTACTTATATAACTATATTTGTATAGACATGAGTTTGACAATATATAATTTTAAAAGAGTTTGACAAAGAGTTTAGTAAGTAAAAGAGTTTGAAAATATGTTTAAAAAAACCAATTTGTTTGATAATACAGTTTGAAAAGGATGAATCTGTTTGATTGAAAGTTATTAATCACATGCGACTGATATAATAACTTATTGATTTAACTTGTATCCCCCCATAAAGCATTTAAAATCATTTAAAAGTTTGATTAAGGGGTATGAACTCACCTGCAGTGAGTGGTACTGAAGTATAGTTGAAAAGGGTTTGCAGAGTGTCAGGTGTAACCTTGAGCATACAAAGATCCTAGTAGACAGATAATGACATGTATGTGTATGAAATTAGTGTATAAACAACTAATTATGAAAGGTAACTCCCTAATTGACTAGGAAACTTTAAGGTTGAAGTGCAACAATCACATATGATTGCACACTTCAGGGTATATTGCTACCTTAAAGAGTTTACGGTCCAAAAGACATAACCACAAGAGTTTGCGGTCCAAGTGCTTAAGGTCCATAGGGGTTCACGGTTCATGAGTTCATGGTCCAATGACCTTACGTTCATTGAGTTCACAGTTCATGAGTTTACAATCGTAAACTCATGTTATTTCGCACATAAGATGGTTTTTAAGGGATTTATCTAATGAAGAAGATTCTAGGGATCATGCTTTAGCCTTAGGTGGGTTTAAGGTCATCAAGACACCCTTAATTAGGGTTTACGGTCTATGAAGATACACTAGACCGTAAACACCTTTGTTCATCAGAAAAAGGATGATTACAAGGCAATAAACAAAGATCTTAACTAGATTTAAGTAAAGGAAGGTAGTACTTACGGTTTTGAAGGCAAGGAAGGTGTTTTCGGTCCAAAACACTAAGATGTTCTTGAGAAACTTTGATGATCTAGATAAAAAGATGGAATCTATGAATGAAACAAGTGTGAATCTTGGGTATTGGAAGGATTAACAACCATAGGAAAGGATCACTTACTTGCTTTGAAGATTTGGAAGCAAAAACTTATGCTTTTTGAGAGTGAAATCAGCTCTAAGACTTGAAAAGGGAAAAGAGTGATCGAAATGATCATCCACCATATATATAGGGATGGGTTCACGGTCACCTTGACCGTAAACTCAAGGTATTGCCCGTAAACTCCCTTATGATGAGGTTTACGGTTGCTAGGTAGTTTATAACTTAAACTGACACTCCCAAACACTGATTCCTTTAATGTACTAGGGTTTGAATACTCAAGATAGGTTCTAAATAGTGATAATTGAAAGCAAAACGAGTCCAGCACTGATAGGTTCGAATGTTTACAAAAATTAGAAATTTCGGGTTGTCACAATATATATATATATATATATATATATATATATATATATATATATATATATAATAGTTACCATAAGCCCCCTACACTATACAGTCTAGATTAAAACTATATAAACTAACACACCCCCTCAGTTTGAGCATGGGGTTTACAAATGTTCAAACTGTCCCGAAAATCCATAAACAATTGTGTAGGAAGACCCTTAGTAAATATCTCTACAAATTGATGAGTCGATGGCACGTACAAGACACGCACATGACCAATAGCAAGACGTTCCCTCACAAAATGTAAATCTATTTCAACATGCTTGGTATGTTGGTGTTGTACATGGTTAGATGAAAAATACATGGTACTCACATTAGCACAAAATACAACCGTAGCTTTTGATACTGGACATGATAACTCGAGAAGAAGATTGCGAAGCCAAGAAGCTTCAGCAACTACATTTTCCACCCCGCGATACTCAGCCTCAGCTGAGGATCAAGAGACAACATGTTGACGTTTGGAGGACCGAGAAACTAGATTGTTGCCAAGATAAACACAAAAGCCAGATGTGGACCGACGAGTATGAGGATACCCGGCCCAATCAGCATCAGAATACGAGTCCAAGCAATCAATAGAAGGTGGTCTAAGAAGAAGGCCATGAGATAAAGTACCCTAAAGATAGCAAAGGATACGCTTCAGATCAAGAAGATGAGTTTCACGCTGATCATGCATGAAAAGATAGATCTTCTAAACAACCGAGTGAAGGTAAGATATTGCAAAGCACCGACAAGGCTCCAGTAGAGAGTAGGGTCAGAGACAGGAGAACCATAGGGAGAGAGTTCAGATTTTGTATCATAGGGAGTGCTATAAGGATTACAAGAGGACATGTCTGCACGAGACAGAATTTCCTTAGCAAATGAGGTTTGAGATAAGAACAAACCCTCATTAATACGAGACGTAGCAATACCAAGAAAAAAGGAAAGAGAACCCAAATCGGACATGGAATTCAGAGGAGAGATGAGAGATAATGTTAGAGATGAGGATAGAGGAAGAAGCAGTGATGCTAATGTCATCAACATAGAGTAGAAAGAAGATATGATCAGAACCAGAGTGATACGTAAAAAGAGAGCAATCATAACGACTGCTAGAGAAACTGAGAGATGTAATAAAAACAGCAAATCGCTGATACCAAGCACGAGGGGCTTGTTTAAGACCATAAAGAGCTTTACGAAGACGACAAACATGATTAGGGAAAGTAGGATGAATGTAGCTAGGAAGTTGTTTCATGTAGACTTCTTTAGAGAGATCGCCATGAAGGAAGGCATTCTTGACATCCAACTGGTGTATGGGCCAATTTTTGGATATTGCAATGCTCATAACTGTACGGATGGTAGCAGGTTTGACAACAGGGCTGAAGGTGTCTTCCAAGTCAAGGCCAGGAAGTTGAGAGAATCCCTGGGCGACTAAGCGACCTTTATAACAGTTAAGGTTGCCCTTGCTGTCAAACTTGTGACTGTAGAGCCAACGACAACTAACTATGTTGGCATGAGGGGGAGGGGGAACAAGCTCCTGAGTGTGGTTTGACTGAAATGCAATCATCTCAAAATCCATAACAGATTTCCAATTAGGGTCATAAAGAGCCTGAGCAGTAGAACTAGGGATAGGAGATACGTCTGAAGTGAAAGACATGTTAAAAATTTGTTTGGGTCGAAGAGACCCAATATGAGAGCGTGTGACCATAAGATGAGGTGGGGGAGGGGGTGGGGTTAGGAGGTGAGCATGGAGTAGTAGACGATTCACTAGGGGAAGATTCAAGTGTATGAGATACTGGAGAAGATGAGTCACTAGAAGAAGATCCAGTTGTAGAAGGAGTGATCGTGACCATAGGAGGAGAAGGAGTGAAGTCTTCAGATTGAAAAGAATCATAATCAAAACCAGAGGGTTTGTCATGAAAGTCACAATACGGGAAGTGGTCTTCGTCAAATGTGACATGACGAGAGATAATAACACATTGATATATGAGATCAAGACAATGATGTCCACGAAGATCAGAGGAAGGTCCAAGATAGATACACGCAGAAGACCGGGGAGATAGTTTATGAGCAGCAGTAGTAGAGAGGTTCAGATAACATAGACATCTAAAGACACGAAATTGATCATAGGAGGGAAAATGAGAAAAAAGAAGTTCAAAAGGGGTTTTAAACGAAAGAGTGGTGGTAGAAAGAAGATTAAGGGTGTGAACAGCAGTGAGAAGGGCTTCAACCCAAATTTTTGGTGGAAGAGAGGCTTGAAACAGGAAAGTGTGAAGTATATTATTTGTAGTACGGATAACACGTTCGACCTTACCATTATGTTGAGATGTATATGGACAATAAAAACGAATTTTAATGCCCCTGTTAGCAAAAAAGGTAAGTAAGGATTGGTTGTTGAATTCACGACCATGATCAGATTAGAAAAGTTCGATGGTAGTTTTAAATTGATTTTGAACATATGCATGAAATTTAGAAAAAACATCAAACACTTCAGACTTAGCACGAAGAGGGAATACCCACAAAAAATGAGTAAAATCATCCAGAAAAAGAATATAGTATTTAAAACCACTCATACTAGAAACATGAGATGTCCATAAATCAGAATGAACCAATTAAAACATGTAAGTTGTTTTAGTAATAGAAGATGAGAAAGGTAAACGACAGTGCTTCCCAACCTGACAAGCATGGCAGGTTGGAAGCTTATTAGTAGTACTAGATATCAAGTTTTGAGAATGTAAAAAATCCAGAACATAGGAGCCAGGATGACCAAGTCGTCTGTGCGAGGTAGGAAGAGAGACAACAACACACATAGTAGCAGAGAGAGAAGGAGCCGACGATGGAACAATACGGTAAAGGTCACCAACATTATCACATCTTTGAATGAATGCCCCTGTTTTAAAGTCCTTCACAGTGAAACCAAAAGGGTCAAACTTGACAGAAACAGAGTTATCAGTAGTGAATTAACGAAAAGAAACAAGATTTTTAACAATTTTGTTTGAGATAAGGACATTATTTAAAGTTAAACGATTGTGAGAATGCGGAAAGTAAGTTTGGCCAATATGAGTGACGGGGAATATAGCACCATTACCAACCATTATAGATCTAGAAGTATAGGATGTTAAACAAGACATGTTACCTGAGTTGAAAGACATGTGAGTGGTAGCACCAGAGTCCATGTAAGTGTTGTTGTCAGGAGGCGGCTAAATAGGCATGGCTTGAAACACTGATGCTAGATTTGTATATTGTTGGGGAGCAGACTGCACATGACCTCCAACTGAAACACCAGAGGAGAAAGGAGGGTGCGGAAATGAAGCTACATACTGCCCAAAGTTCTGGTGGAACTATTGTTGAGAAGCATGTCCAAGACCATTAGCTACTGGAAAATTATTGGCTGCGTAAGGAGGTTGCTGAGTGTACGCCTGGTGTTGATGATAGGGTTGTTGGTGCATATGGAGTGGAGAAACCATCTGCAGATGTGAGCTGAAAGGCACCTGCTGAGAAGGCGAGAATGGCAACAGACCTGGAGGGGGCTGCTAATGCATGTTTACCTATTGATGCGGACTCCCGGTAGCAGCAGCTGTGTGACCAAGAGCAGCAAGAGGCTGAATTGGCGGTGCATTACATAATATCCCAGCGAAAGTGGGCCGCGGTCCCATAGAGTTTCCATGAAAAATATTTTTTGAAGCATTTCTTGCATTGGATCTGTTTTTGTTCCATCTATTTTTAGATTTTCCCGAGTGATGAGATGATGAAAAGAGAGCTGCACTTTGAGATACGGATGACTCAAGTAGCGAATCGGAAGCCATCTCCCGAGGCTCATGCAACAAGAGCATGTTTTTTGTCTTAAGGAAGAAAGGAAAAGGCTTTGTATTGGTGATGACATCTACAATATTATGGTAGGATGGTGGTAGCTGGCGCAATACTTGCATCACTAACTCAATTTATGTGATGTTGGAGTCAACATCTTTGAGGTCATCGGCTAGATTCTTGAGAGTGTGGAAAAACTCGGAAACAGAACTCGAGTCCTTTTTTGTATTATGAAACTGGTCCTGTAGTTGTAGCATCCGAGACATTTTGTTGTTCCTAAAGAATTCATCCAATCTATCCCAAAGTTCTTTGGCGATACATTCATCACTTGATATGATTTGTAATAATCCGGGATCGCATGTACTATAAAACAACGACCTGATGCGTGCATCAATTGAAAACCATTCCTTATCATCATTACTAGATGGAGTAGATTTCCCAGAAAGATAACCACAAGAAAGAGTACCTCTGCACATGTTTGAAAAAAATATGGCGCCACAATTTATATCTCGAGCCATCAACAATCAATTTAAAACTAAATTGATTGTATACATTTGTAATTGTACAAACGTAGCTTGGAGGGAGTTGTGGTGGAGGAAGAGGCAGGAACAGTAGACATCTGGGAAATACAGGGCAGCAGTGAAGGTACAAAAGAAGAACAAGTTGTGAATGCTGCAATGGAAGAGTCACTTGGGCAAAAGACGGTGATGATTGCAGTAGAGAGGCAAAGTGGGCCACTGTCATAGGAGAGAACAATGAAACAACACCAAGAACTAGGACGCAAAGAAGAAACAGGCGGCAGAAAAAAAAATGTCGTGGATGCCGTATTACGTGATTGGATTGGGTAGAAAGTAACCCTAGCTTGGTACCATGTTGTTTAGGGTAAAAGCCTCACTGAATTGGAGGTTGTCGTATGCAGAATATATATATATATATATATATATATATATATATATATATATATATATATATATATATATATATATATATATATATATATATGAAATAGTTACAATAAGCCCCCTACACTATACAGGCTAGATAAAAACAATGTAAACTAACATTACCAACTTTTGGTAAGGAGTTGGATCAACTTTTGGTGACCCGTCCATGAAGTGGAGAACAATGGAAGAATGTAGGGGTGTAGCCACCTCTTTAGCACCATCAATATGAAATTGAGTTAGGAGATCTTAGATATGATGGTGTGAGTTAGGAATAAACCATTGGTAGTAGGAATAACTTCAAAGCCAAGAAAATGGTGTAGAGGACCCAAGTCCGTGATGGAGAAACAACTAGCTAATGTACCAATGAATTGGTCAAGAAAGAAATTGTTGTTGTCTGTGAGTACTATGTCATCAACATAGACCATAAAGAGGCATAATATATTGTCATGATTATAGATAAAAAGGGATGCATCAGCTAAGGATTTTTGAAAACCACAAATAAGAAGGAATGATGTCAACTCAATGTACCATGCTTGTGGAGCTTATTTCATACCATATAGGGATTTTTGGAGTTTGTAGACATGTATGGGATATTAAGGGTGAGAGAACCCCAGTGATTGGGTCATGAAGACGTCCTCATGGAGAGTCGTCCCGTGAAGGAATGCATTATTCACATCAACTTGGCTTAAGGTCCAGTTATGTGAAAGAGCTAGCGATAGAATGACTCGAATAGTCACAAGTTTGGGGACTTGACTGAAGGTATCAAAATAGTCTTTCCCATACTCTTGTAGAAAACCTTTTGCAACCAAGTGAGCCTTGTACTTGCAAATTGTACCATCTGAATTTCGTTCAACTCGAAAAACCCATTTACAACCAATAGGATTATGGGTGCCACGTGGTACTAATTCCCATGTTCCATTCTACATGAATGCCTTGAATTCTTGATCCATTGCTTTGAGCCACTCGGGGTCTTTGAGAGCTTGAGTGTGTGTATTAGGTTCAATGGTAGCGGGAATTGGGTGAATAGTGGCAGTGTTGATGAAGGAGTCATTGAAGTATTTGGAGTTTTGCTTTTTGGTGCGTACAGGTTGTGAGTTTGGATAGGAAGTGGAGGTGGCAGGAGGAGTAGAGGATGATGTGTTAGAGGTGGTTGAGAGGGAGGGTGGTGTTGAGATGGTGAGGTAGTAGGTGGAGAGGTTTCTGCTGAATTCGAAGGAAGAGGAGAGGTAGGTTGTGGTGAAGGTGATATAAGTCTAGGAGGAATGACAATAGTATCATCGGTGGTTTTGCTTTATGGTGAAGTTGAATTTGGGACACAAATGGAATGTGGGTGAGGAGATGGGGTACATGGCATAAGAAATTCATCCGGTTTGGGTAAGGCTTGGTGAGTTCAATTTGGGAAGGGAACTCATTTTCAATAAACTAAACATGGTGGGAGTGGTATAGGCAATGGTTGATGGGGTCATAACACTTGTAGGCTGATTTAGAGGTTGAATATCCAAGGAAAATACATGGATTAGATCGTGGCTAAAGTTTGGAGGTGGTGTAGGGTCGTAGCCATTGATAGAACAAGCAACCAAAAGGTTTAAGTTTGGTGTAGTTAGGTGGTTAATCGAAGAGATGTTGATACGATGTTTAGTTTTTGAGAATGGGTGTAGGAAGCTTGTTGATTAAATAAGTCGTCGTTTGAAAAGCATGAGACTAAAAATTTAATAGAAGTTTGGCATGGTGGAGAAGTACGAGACCTGTTTCAACTATATGTCTATGGCGCTATTCAGCAATACCATTTTGCTCGGGTGTATGAGGTGGAATGGTGTAATGGGAAATACCATGTTGTTTGAGGAATGGTAGAAGACCCATGTATTCTCCACCATTATCAGTGAAGATAGATATAATAGGTGTTTGGAAAAACTTTTCGAACAAAAGTTTGAACCGAGGAAACAAAGTGGAAATATCAGATTTCTTTTTCATTGGATAGAGTGTTGGATTAGTGTCTAAGTCCATAACTATTTTGGTATGTACTTGACCCGATTATGAGCATGGTCCTTTTGGGTTGCCTTCACCATAGCAATATGTAGGATGATTTAAGGAGAGAAAGGTTTAAATATGATTTATTAATATATTATGAGAATAATATATTAAAGGAGAAATCATATTGTTTAATTAATATTAGTCAATAATTAATTGATAATTAATTTTGTGACTAAAAGAGATTAATTAAACTTAGGGGACTGAAGTTGTAATTATAAGATAATTATAATTGGGCTATGGATCACCTAATAATATATAGGTTGGACGAATTCTATGGGAAGCCCATTAGAAATCGTCCAAGGGATATGTTTAAGGAGTCCATGGGCTGCTTAGGGCCTAAGCAGTCAGATTAGGGTTTCCTAGTTGTAAACCCTAATAGCCTACATGTATATAAAGGGCCCCTATGCCCCAAAAACGTGGACAATTCTTCCATTAGGGTTTCCAGCCGTTTTTGGGCAGCCTCTCTTCTTCTCCTTTTCATCCAAGTTGTATATGGTGTTTGTGACTCCATTAGAGGTACTACAATTGTGGTACTTGCTTTCAAGAGCTAAGGAAATTCTAAGAACTGGTTGTTATTGCTATATAACAACAAAAGGTATGTATTCTATTTTTATATATGAATTTCGAAAATAATAGTAGCATGCCAGGTTTCTTTTTGTGTTCATAAAGTTGTATAACTAATAGTGAAAACATAGATCCAACTCTAGGGTTGCATGCACACATAGGATTGTTTGTAAAAACCCCAACATAGAGCAACACATATTTCGAGAAGTAGTCCACAAGTATTATATAATAAGTGAAATGATCAATAGAACTTTGAACGGGACCCTATACATCAGAATATATCAATTGTAATGGTTTAGTAGCAACAAATGAATTAGAGCCAAAAGGTAATTAACTATGACTCTTATTTATTGAACAAGATGGACAATGCAAATCAGAAAGTTTGGAACTAAGCCCTACATTTGAAAGAATAGACTTGAAAACTTTTGTGGACGGATGACCCAAGGTATGATGCCATTGTAGTGGTGAAGTTCTAGTCGTAGCATTAAGTTGAGTGATGGATGGTAGCTTTGAGGGTAGTTTGTCATAGTAAACATCTTCATTGTTCTCCCCCGCATGAGACGCGTCCCCGTGCGAAGATCCTTCACAAGAAAATAAGATGGAAAAAATTCAACAGAAACACGGTTAGTTTTTTGCATAACTTAGCTACAGAAATAAGGTTCCTTTCCAAATGTGGAACACATAACACATGAGGTAAGTATAGAGTCGTAAGTGATGTGTTAATATGTTTAGAACCAACATGTGGAAATTTTAAACTGTTACCATTCTCAAGTATAATTTAATCCGGTCCACCATAGTCTGACACATTCTAAAGTGTAGAGCGATCTCCAGTAACGTGGTTAGAGGCACTGCTGTCAAATAGCCAGGTGGGTGAGACAGAAGGTGAGACATAGAAGGTGAGACAAAATGTGAGCCAGTTGTGGTGATATTAGCCACTGGAGAATTCGATTGAGAAGGGTTGATAGTGGCATTGTTTTTTCGTAAAAACGAGATAACTTGCGACAATCATGGGTCAGATGACCCGGAATGTTACAAAACTGACAATTGGAATTAGACTTGTTTTGGCGATTTCCTCCTGAGGCTGAAGGCGACCATTGAGGGAGATTGGGTGAGGTGCGATGCAGATTAGAGAGACGATTGTTGGTACCACGTTGTTGGTTGAAATTATCTCGTCGTCCAGATTGTCTATGGGACTGTCTTGCAGTACAGTTAGTTGTGGTTAACATAGGTTTAGAAAATGCAGGTAGTTCATTAAGGGCTCGCTCAAAATCAGTCAACTTGTCAAATAATTCTGAATAAGACAGTGGTGATTCATGTATTTTGATTGCATCAACGATAGTACCATATTCATCACCAAGTTGTGATAAGATGTGAACCAGTATATTTTCTTCTGTAACAGGGCTTTGTGCAAGTGCTAGGTCATCAGCTATGGCTCTCATATCTCGGAGATATTCGGCTATTGAACAAGAATCTTTGGGATTTTTTACAAGTTTGGACTTGAGAGAGATAACACGAGATCTAGACCAACTAGCGAAGCAGGCATTGAGTCATTTCCAGGCCTCTTGTGAAGTAGTAGCTGATGAGATTAGAGGTTGAATCGAGTCTGGAAACAACCGAGAATGACACTGATTATTATTTGATATTGGTGGTACTAGTGAAGATACTCCAGGTTCGGTTGTGGACCATCTTTGTCTTCCAGAAACTGTTTTGGAGGCTTTTCATTGTCAGTGATGAATGCACCGAGCTCAAGCCCTATTAAGGTTGATTCAACTTGATGCCGCCAAACTGGAATATTGTTGAGGTTAAGTTTGATTGGAAAATGAGTTGCAACAGTAATCTGGGATATGGTTTTTGGTGCCATTGGGATTAAAGGAAAAGAAATAAGAAGAGAGGAAATCAAGAAATAAGAAGAGGATCAACTCTTTAAAGCAACTGTGGCTCTGATACCATAAAGAGGATACAAGAATTTCTGTAAATTGTGTTGATTCAATTGCGTACAAACAATGTTTTAAAAACCGGTTTTTTAGTTGAACCGGTATGGTGACCGGTTCACGGTTCAACCGGTTTGACCGCCGAGTAAACTGGTTTCTATATTTTTCATGTCTTTTTCTATTTTCCTACACATACATACATATATAAATTATGAATTTGATGTCCTCAAGTTCAAACATTAAAAGTACACACAAAAATAAGTTGTAAATGAATCCAAATACATTAAAATGACACATAACCATAAGTTTTAGTGTTTTACATAAATTCATATACGTTAAAAAGAAAATAAAATATAATGTCGAAATGAAATATAGTTTTAGATGAATACAACCACATCAAAAACTTTATAACATTTATCATATTTTTTTATTTAGAGAAAACTAAATAGATTTGGAAAAAAAATCAACAAAGTTAATTATGTAAATGGTTCTTTTTCATATGTTTTTATTCGGTTTAACCGGTTTATTTTGACCGGTTGAACCGGGTTTTTCTAAAAACCGGGCAGTTCAATCTGGTTCGAAAATAAATGTAAAACCGGTGATAATTGAACCGTTCTCTCCCACAATTCCCGGTCCAACCGGTTCGACCGGCCGGTTTAAACCGGTTTTTAAGACATTGCGTACAAATGATTTACAAAAAGGGCTATATATAGCCAAGTTGTACATATGGACAGACTATTTAGTAGCTACATTAGGTAATTATTTACATCTATATATGACTTGACAATAATAATATAGGATCTATACATAGCAATTAAATATTAGATTTATATTAGCGTTGATTCTTAATAATTATCACTCCTTAACATTGAATATGGATGGACTTACAGATCATGCGGGTTTGTATTAAAGAGTTAAAGTTTTTCTTCAATGGTAAATATCACGTCAACATTTGGGATAGGTCTCTCTCAACCCCAATCGTAAGCAATATCGTTGCGTTAGGTATTTGGTCAAAACTTTGTACTTCACAGCTTCTTGCAGGTTTTCTTCTGTTTTATAAGGCCATGGGGTATGGGGGTGTTTATAAGCGTAAACATCTATGTGGAATACCAAAGGGTTTTTAGCCCAGCGCTATCCGGTGTTGCTCTCCCTTCTTGAGGTTGAGGGTTCAAGTCCCGTCGTGGACTTAAGTGGATTTAAGGTGTAGTTTAGGAGTAGGTTAGATTTGCCGTTCAAAAAAAAAAAAACATCTATGTGGAATCTATGTGGAGGTGATGTTCACGCGTGAACACCGCCCTCAATGGGTGTAGTTGTGGTGTGGAGTAACTAGCTTCACGGATGATTATGGGAATTTTGATTGGTTACCTCCAAATTGAATGCATTCTTATTGGTTGTGAATACCATTTCCACCCTATACTAAATGAATGGTGAAAAGGAGTTGATGATGATGTGGCAACCCTTTAACGCGTAAAATCTCAAAACCATACCTCATGGCCTAAAAGTTTTCGTTCCAAAAAATGCGGGGTGTTTTCTATATAAGGACCAGTAATAAAGTGTACTATAGTTAGGTAGAATACCATTCTTTAAACAACCTTACTCGATAGTTAAATAAATTTCACAATAGCAGCTTATGATGCAAAGCATGTAGGAACGACCATTGAGGTTTTCTTAAGTAAATGCGCCGAGCCGGTCTACATTCCATACCATCGCTTATTCACAATTGTTGCATTACTTTTAGAACACAAGTTATAATTTGAAAAAATTATATAAATGGTCCATATAGTTTACAAAATGTCATAGGTTCAGTTTTTTTTTTTTTTTTTTTTTTTTTTTTTTTTTTTTGAAAAAGATAATCCATGTACTTTCAATTTATTGTGTGATTAGTCCCTAAGGTTTCACTTTTTACAAATGTAATTTGAAATTACTATTTTACCCTTAATAATATTATTCATTTTTTTATAAAAAAAATTATATGTTTTGTTCCTAACGTTTCTATCTCATTGCTCTACTCGTCCAACTATGGAAAATTTTAAAGATTAGTCCTTAATCCAAAACAAATTAGAAAGGTGAGTCCCTGGAACTTGACACTGTCTTCTTCTTCCCATTAACCTCCCTCATGTCCGAGGCACATGAGGGCACTATAATCTTTTTACCACTCTCTTACTTATTCTTACCACCATTTACCTTGTCAACTCAAAGAGGAGCGTTTAAACACTGATCCATAATGTTTGGAATGAAGAAGTAACATATAGCTAGATACATGCGTGTTTTGAAATCGATTTATTTTTATGAGGACATGTGCTCAAAAAGCAGATGTACTCACCTTGAATTTTTCGGATTAGATATTGCCCCAACTCCCAAGCCACCAACATGTAACCTAGTATCTCCCTGATCCAACAAAATACATAAACAATAATTTAAATGTATTTAAATATTATCTCATAAGCTACTTAATTAAAGTGTTGCAATCTAAATACCACTTTAATTACCATTTAGATTTATTTTCTAAATGTTTCATTAGTCATTTAACCACTAAAATTTTTTAATGCCAAAAGCCGTGCACATATTTTATTAATAAATCAATTAGGATGCTATATTTGTTTTTATAAACAATTCTCACTGATTAAGCACTATATGCGAATTTAAAGATCAAGGCTCAACCTTTATGGCTTGTATAGATCTCTATGCTTCTTGCAAGTTAGTAAACAATAGCCAATCTCAAGGTTAACCAATTAGATGTCTCGACATAGCATAGCGTAGCGTTATTGTAAGTTAGTAAAAAGCGTGGGGACGTCTCCACCTCCTCATCTTCTTAGTTTATATCCCAACAGACCATGACAATTGACATAACTACTAACATATTAAACAACTTCAGGTCTGAGAACTAACCAGAACATCACTAAAATATAGATAGAGACCGGGTCCCTACATTCGGTTGCATCTTCTTTCTTTCTCCCTTATATAAGCATGCCCTTGAAAATTACCATCAAATGATCAGTCTCACGAGGAATCACAGTCCTTGTGACAAACCATTTGTCTCGGGAATCACCATCAGAATGGTTCGAGTCAAACCAGTCCGTCTCTCGCTGACCTCACATCTTGTTCGTTCTCTTTCTGTTTTGAGGCGCCTCTCCCAAAAGTCAGTGCCCTCCTAATCCATAATATGTCTTGTACGTAGGGCTATAAACAAAGTAAACATTTAGCAAACATTCCTCAACCGGTTGGCAAGAAGTCCGTTTGTTTAATAAATCACAAATTCCAGTTCGTTTAGTTATACAAACAAATATGAAGTACCTGAAACACAATATATCATAAGTATAAGCACGAAGTTTAGTGAGTTCCCCCAAAATACCACATAGAAGATATATAACAACACACAGTGGTATCGGGTCTGTAGCAACCCCAGGTTCGTATCAACCCCGAGTCAATATTGACTCCAAGCTAGATCGGCTCCATCGGGTCTGTATCAACCCTAAGTCTGTATTGACTCCGAGCCCATATTGACTCCACGCACACAACATATAATCATACCAACAATATTCACATAGATGCATGCACAAATGACACCTAGTGTCCTATAATATAATGTGAGAACTCACACCGTAGATAGCAGCTAAAACACAACTCTCACCCGATTAATATTAGTATTATGAAATACGTACTCAGCAATAAGGAAGTACCCACTCAATCTACACTCTATAACCACCAAATTCACTAAAAGTGAACCATGCTCAAAAAGTCAAAGATCAAAGTCAAATTTGATAGATCTCCATGTCGTGGCCACCCATAGGCCACGTCGTGGGCTCCCCAAGACGACAGGCAAGACGATTCCCACATCATGGCCACCCATGGGATGATTGTAGAAACATTAGTCACCATGTCGTAGAAACTAGTAGCCATGTTGTAAACACTAGGCACCAACAACTTAATGGATTGAGCTATTATTCCTCAAACCCAAAAGCTCAAGGTCCAACAACTGGTAGCCATGTTTTCCTTAAGGTCTAGATGGATAAATTTTCAACTTTATCCATTAGTACATCCCATTAAAATAAGATCTCAATTTCCAAGTTCTTAAGGACAACACCAAGGCATGGACTCACTCTATGAGCTATGCAAGACATCTTTCCAACCAATCCCAAGGTTAAGAAGCTAACAATGCACTCAAGGGTTATGGAGTTCACTCAAACTCCAAGAACAAGAAGATTTGGGATCGACGACTTTGTAAATGACCTAGAATTAGATCTAGAGAAATAATTAGAAAGGTAGAGACTTTTTAACTCCAGTAAGTCAGAAATGAGATGAAGATGATGGATCTAAGCAGAAACCACACTCACAAGCAAAACCAAGGGCTCCTTTTTCCTTCAACCTTCACAAAAATGGAGCTCAAGCATTGAAAACAAACAAATAGAGGTTAGGGTTTGGATGAGGTTCATTCTCAGAGGGTGGAGGTTGCCAAATGAGGCAACCCCATGAGTTAGTGCCCTTAAATAGGGCACCAATATCGAAATTAGGGTTTTCATCCCAAAACGGATGACACACCTTTGCAAACATAATGCCACGTTGTGGCCTATCGCGGATGCGTGTTCTACATTAACGAGTGAAAAATCATGGCATCCCTAATGCCACACCATGGTCAGGCTAAATAATAAAAATAAGTAGCTAAAACTTAGAAATGAATACCTGGAAACTGGATGTTATACATTAACTATTGGTAATATTTATCATAATAGTACTGTCCTTTTGGGTCTCCGTCATGACCTATTTGAGGAACTAAAATATAGAAATTATTTAGGAGAAATTAGTTTAATAATTTTTCATTATTTGATAAATTAATTAGAAACTATTTTAGAATTAATTAGAAATTAATTTAATAGATACGTTGAATGTTATTTAAATTACAGTGACTTAATTGGAATATCAAGGACCCTAAGTGATATGATGGATGAAAATGAATAGGGAATATCCAAAGTATTCGACTTGGTTTAAGTTTATGCAATTAGAACCTATAAATAAGGAGTAAGGATCAAACCTTAGGGGTTCCTAATCTGCTGAAAAGTTAGGCCTCCCTTCCCCTTCCTCTCCTTGGACAAAAATTTGTAACCTTTCTAGGGTTTGTGATATTTTTGATCTTAACCTCCCGTCTCCTAGGGTTTTGTCATTTTTGCTCTTTTGGAGTTTTGGGTGTCAACCATTAAAAGGATTCTAGTTTGGGTATTTTCATTTAACACCCAGTATCCCAAGTATATTAATTTATGTTATATTTCTTTATTTATGAGTGGTGACTCGACGAGTTGGTGCTTAGACTCGTCGAGTCTGGTCGCGACTGGATGACGTGGTTAATGAGGGGACTCGACGAGTCAGGGGAGTGACTCGCCGAGTCAGAGCTGACGAAAGAAACCCTAATTTCTTGGGTTTGGGACCTATTTAAAGGCCCTTATGGCCTTCATTTGCGGCTACCAGTCCATAGAGAGAAACCCTAGAGTGCTTGGACGTTTTGAGAGAGAAAGGAAGCCATTATTGACCTTTGTGGTGTTGATTAGCAAGAAGAAGGAGGTCATAGCCAAGAGGAAGCAAAGGAGGTTGCTATTTTGTGGATTGAAGCCAAGATCATCGCATTTGAGGTAGTAATTTGGCTCTTCTTCTGTTTTATGATGAATATATGGATTTAGGGTTTCTTAGGCCCTTTGATAGGATGATTTGATGTCCAAATAGTCCCTTTCTGGTGATGAGGCTTTGGATCTGGATCTATAGAGGTCCAGAGAGCCTTACTCATCAAGCTTTATGAAGAGCAATGGAGGTTATGACCTTGGGTTATGGTATTTGGGGCTAAATCATCATATATGGTCATTTAGATGATGCATGTGCATCAAGATAGATACTTTACGTGATTATTGAGCTTGGGAAGGTTAGATCTAAGGATTAGAGGAATAGATCTGACCTTAGAAGTTTGTTTGAGGTTGTGCATTAAATGAACTCGCCGAATCCATGAACAGACTCGACGAGTCGGAGCGGGTTGTCCCGTGACTCATATCAGTGGATGATTCGCCGAGTTGGGAGAATGATTCAGTGATTCAGAAAGGATGCAAAGGTCTCGAGTTCATGTATGGACTCGACGAGTCTATGCGAGACTCGACGAGTTGGGTCAAGGTTGACCGTTGACCAAGGTTGACTAGTGTTGACTCAATAGTGTTAGTCAAACTAAGTCAGGAAAGTATTAATTAGAGATGTATTCATGATATAGGAGGACGATAGGTCAGGGAATCAAGCTCGAGTGATTATCTGACATCAGCGAGGTGAGTCTTCTCACTATGCCATACCCGATGGGGAATTTATATGCGACCGGAAGGTCTTAGTTGTATGATGATTATGTGATGCATGTTATATATGTGATATGTTATGATGATATGGACCGAAAGGTCAATACAGTATAGACCGGAAGGTCAACAGAGTATGGACCGGAAGGTCATCAGAGTTATGGGATGGAAATCCCCTGAGACACTTGGATCGGAATATCCTATAGAGTTATGGCTTGGAAAGGCGTATGTGTTGTATGTGGTATTTTGGGGAACTCACTAAGTATTTATGCTTACCGTTTGTGTGTTATGTGTTTCAGCTAACAGTGATAATCGTGGGAAGGCGTCGGCATGATCAGTACACACTTGCAGATGATGTGCTTTTGAGATCTTGGGGTATGGATTATGTATTGTGTTTTTGTGAAAATATTGGATACATGATTTTGGGATGATTTGGAATGAAATGTTTTTATTAAAAATTAAATGAAAAATTGTTGAAATTTATCGGTGTTACATTTCATCAAAAGCAAGGTGGAAAGAACAAGATCGCAAGCAAGAAGATATCTAGCTGTAAAAGAGGTATGTGTTTTTCTCTTATTACTCAAGTAGTTGTAAATAATAGTATGAAGCTCAGATCGTCGTAGGATGCATGAACACATAGGATTTTTTTAAGTCTTTTGTTGTTATGATCATGTGTTTAGAATGCCCTATAACCAAACAACAAAATGCTCCATCTCGGATAAGAATGCTCCACTGTGAATTTCGAGTCTTCAATTCTCAAGTCACATTTAACAAAAGTGGATATACCCTAAACTTGTGTCGGGGAGAATAGATTATTGGAACATTTTTATGAGAGAAGAAATAATTTAGACTAAAAAACGTTAAAGGGGAAAAATCGGTTTTGGCATAACATGAGAAATAAAAAAGCAAGAACACAAGTATATTGGTGGAAACCTTTATGGGCAAAACAACAAGGCACAACAACTTGTATATATAAAACCGACAATGAAGGAGTTACATGGGTATAAAGTCAATAATAAGGAGACAAGAGATAAAGAAATTATATAAAAACTACCAATACCTCCTAACTAAACAACTTTCCTTACTTGTGGTGCATGGGCGTTAACATGGTTTATACTCCTCCAAGGTGGAAAAACACATATTTTATACTTAAAATCAATGTCCTTGTTGTGACCAATGTAATATGTTTGATGATGACTCGTTTATGGTAAACTTATGGTGAAATGCATCGTTGTCGTCGCTCCTAAGTGAACTTGTTCCTCTAAGCCTTTTCTTAGAATATGCACTAACCGCTCCTTTTCCATCAACAGATGAAATGAACGTTTGAATGGGTCTTGGTCGAGGTGACTCGGACGAGTTTGATTTCTTTATAGTATAGTGGTATATTATGGGCACTAAGTATACAACCAGAGAAAGAAAACAAGCTAATCCAATTATAAGAAATAGACCTTTAAACCTCTTTAGCTCGAGCCTATCAACTGCAAGCTCTGCTCCTTGTGAACTGCAAGCACTCCGCATTAGCCATTTATTGTGGATCCTTTGTAACTCTCCGGTTTCTGATAGTTTGAGAATGGCATCTGAAATATCTATTGCAAGGGGAGACTCGTGTGGAAAGGCCTATAAAGAATCAGAAACACAAAATAATTATGATTTGAATATGATATTGGTAAAAAAAAGTTATTTGTAAAAAGCTTTATGTGTAGCAAGACATTTATGGAAAATCAACAAATTCATATCAACATATAATCTTTGAAAGGATTTGGGTCGACTATAGAAGTTGGACATAGGGTAAAGAGAATGTATAAATGCAAGGATTAGCAATGTACTTTCATTAATTTGTGTATTATAATAATTTTTCGTATTGCATCACTGTTGTTTTAAAGAATCTACATAATTACACCACTATATAGAAACCAATTTTCAGTATTATAATTGTATAGAAATTCCAATGTATCATGTCCTAATAAGAAAAAAAGTTGGTAGTATAATGCAGAAATTTCATAGTTCACCTTTGTCCGGAACAAAATGAAGGTAGTAATGTAGGAGAAAGAAATGAAAGTGGGACGCCATAATACACAGATAAATGAAAATTAAGTCAACTCAAGTCGATTTAACTATGGAAATTAATTAAGCACAAAACATTTATGATTTGAATTAAAGATTTATAAAAAAAAGATATTATTTGTTATAAAGTTTAAGGTTGTAGCAATACTTCAGTGGAAAATCAACTTCTTCATATCAAATTTTAAGTGTAAGAATGGTCTGGTGTAACTACTTACAAATCCCCATCCATTTTTTGTGAAATCTGGACCAACGATGCTGAACTGGCAACGAGTTGAAAGGAAAAGTTCGATATATGGACGTTCATCAACAATTGCAATGACACCGCCATTGTTCGGTCCATCGTTTAAGGCTTTATCATAGTCTTCTTGCAAGTTAAGAGGAACAAGTCTAGATTCAGAAATGCCAATTTCTTTGACCAAATAGTTTCGAACAAAAGAACTTTCTTGGTACCCAATACGATCTTTTCTTGATTGCAAACTATTAATTCCTTCAATCGGTGAATAAAGCTTTTGAACGGTCAATATTGAGGTGAGACTTGCTGTATAACTCGAGCTGATTATCAGAACTACGAACAACCATAGAATTAATACGAAACGACCAAGAGTGCTCCTCATGTTTTGTTCTGCATTAACCGTGTTTAAGGTTTTAGCATATAGAAAGAAATCGTCAAATGAAGCAATATGTTTTTCAAAAAAGGTAAACACCACCCTTGGGAGGAGGAATGATTATTAATGTTATGTCTCTTAGTTTCCCCATTAAGTGTTGTTATGGATAAATGATGTCTACAAAATTTGAGAAAATGATGGCAAACATGTAAAATATCAAGACTCAAAGGAAAATCCTCCTTTCCCTTGCTTTCTCCAGTAAATCATTGTTTCCGCATTAAGATTCAAGTCAAGGGTTAATGACAATGTACTTTCATTAATTTGATTTAAAACATCATCCTATCATTTGTTACGTTACAATATTATACAATTGTACAATTCTATATAATAAGACGTCGGAGTAGGATGCTATAATAAACATAATTTAAAAGCAGGTTGCTATCCGTGAACTTAACACTCGAGTAAAAAAGAACCACATACATATACGTTAAATTCACCATGTCAAAAAGATAAAAGACCTTAGTTGGTTTCATATGTAGTAACTTACTGTGGGAGAAAAATAGGGTAGAAAAGCTAAACCTGCAAAGAACAAAACACAGACCATTAGTAAGAAAATAACGAAGTATACATCCTAACGAATACTAACTATACTGAATAACGATCTAAAACTTTATAAGCATTAATGGGTCTTATTAGTGATAAACTTGTTTTTTGGGTAGTGTGGTAGATCAAGGGACATGCCTTGTGATGTTTTCAGCTTTGGTAGCTTTTCAAAATTTGCATTGTAAATTGTTTGGTTTTCCTTAATTTTATGTTACAGCGGTTGAATAAATAAGGACTCTTTCTTTCTGCTTGAGTTTTTATATAACTCCCTTTTTCACTTTGTGTTATCAAACACTGAGTTTGGGGTATTGTAGAACTTGAGGAAAGTGGACATGAGCAAAGTCTCTCTTTCTCATACCAGGTGAGTCCTGGAGTACTGAAACACAGAGAATAGAAAAAAGTGTTTCCCAAGTGAAACAGAGAACATATAGGAGTGCAAACAATGGCGAGCAATACTGCAAATCCTTCGTCTTAACCCTTTATCCCAATTTCCAAAGGTAACAATATTCATTCTTGCAGTATAAAAATGAAGACTCTTTTGAAGTCACAAGAATTGGTGGAGCAAAGAAATTCCAACACCAGCTACTACTCTAGAATGCCCAAAACTAGAAGTATTAGGGCTAAATTAGAAAACACACACACACACACACACATTTACACTTACCATAGGGTTGTGACAACCTGTTGTTTAGGAGTACCACGAAATTCAACGTTTTTGCGATGTTCTAGAATCCAAACAACTGCTCCCACTACTACAAAAAAAATCCCAATAACACACCACAATTCAGCAGAGAACGGCCTGAAAAAAGCCCATGTTCCAGAGCTTAGCTTCTTCACCGGTGTCACCACAACTAGCCCAGACTCAATATACGGCTGAGTAAAATCCACCATCCTTGTTCGGTTAGTGATAATGGCAATATCACCCACCGCAGCATCATAGACCTGTACATTCATTAGCTCATAAAGATCGAAAGAAATCATGCAGTACCTTTAAATAGGAAAGATTGAAGAGGTAGAAAGAAACACTCACACCAGTGCTGACCAAGCTCATGAGATCAGTGTAACTCGGGTTCTTATGACCATCTCCATACGAATAGAACTTATATGGCACAGCATATGGAAGCAGATTCACTGCAGCAACAAACACATCGATGCTGTATCCTACATACCTATCAGTCTCGTTGACTTCTTTCACGAAGTCCTGAAAACTGACTCGAATTGGAACCCCAATTTTCAGATGTTTTCCATTCTGTGGAAGAACCCATCCACGAGGCTTTTTAACGGTTTCACCTGGCCAAACTACACTATGCAACAGCTCAGACGACGAACTAGATTCGTTTGTTTTGGGTGTTTCTGGAGGAGAAGTGGACAGACGTGATGAGTTTGACCAATACCCAACTCTCCTAAACCCAGTGCCGATTACGTTAATAACTTCAAATGCTGGAAAATCCAAGCTTTTATCGGAAGTGAACTCGATGGGTCCTGTTGTTCCGTTCATTTTGACTCCTAAGATTTTTTCAACCAAGATTTTCCCTCCACTAAAAACTCTGAAAGAATCAAGATTCAAGAATCTGCTTTGTGAGTCCTTCATTTGAGGAACTTTCAAGAACGAAAGGTTCCCACCCTGATCAAAAAAGTCATCAAGAGCACGAGCAAGCAGCCAAATAGTGTCGTATGCATATAGAGAATACGTACTCACGCCAAATGTGGTCATGTTTTCCCATTTGGTAACAAACTTTCTTCTAAGGTCTGAATCTTTGACGTATGATCTCAGTGTAATAACTCCTTGCATAGAAGCAATGGACTTTCTTGGGAGTGGCGAGCTTATGTCTATGATGGTAGAAAGCCAGTCGGTTGTGATCCAAACGTACCCACTATCCATCATACCAAGATCTTGAGCAACATTAAGTATATCTAATCCCCAGTTGGTGCATGTGTGAACAACAATAACTCTTGATTCCATGAACGAAACCTGAAGCAAAACATTTCGTATGTCTTCATGTGTTGCATCGGGATTGATAGGCGCTTTATGTGAGATCTTCGACCTTTTGGCAGCTAATTGATCTGCTAATGAAGTTATGCCATTCCTCCCACGATCATCATCAATGTAAATGGCTACCACTTGTCTCCATTCATAGTAGTCGATTATGTCTGCTATGGCAGCCATTTGGAATAGATCACTGTGAGTTGTTCGCAAAAAGAATGGACATTGAAGCGAGGACAATGTAGGGTCTGTGGCTGTGAAAGATAGTAGAGGAACTTGGAGTTCTTTCGCGATGTAGGAGATCATATGAGTGAAAGCTGATGATTCTGGACCTATTAGTGCCACACTTTCACTCTCCATTAACTGCTTAGCTGTTGCAATAAATTTATGTAGAGGCCAAAAGATCATAATATGATAAGGAAAATTAAATGAATTGCTGAATATTCCTAACAGGACATGCATAAAAACGCTTATGTTGGAAAATAACTGGTCAATGTCGCCTATGGACTATATATCTTGTAATATTTATTACATGCTTTGTACAATTACGTTTAATTTGTACCATAAATTTTGTAATATTTATTACATGGATGGATATAACATTTTGTCTATAACTTGAGGGAATTAATGTGTGTTGTTCTATAACTTATTGGTAAGATGCAATGGTGAAAAATTAACACATATGGCCATATGGGAGAAACATAAAATGAGGGGACATCTAATTATCTATTTGACTCTTTCCCTCATACATATTTTCCATATAAACACCATGATCATATGTGTAAAAATCGACCTATCAGACTACCAATGAGGCATCATTACAGGAAGTGAAAATAATCAAAGTATGACATCATCTTCAACACCACTGAATATGTCAATCCCTTCAAGTAAGCGTTCTTCAACTAATTTAGGGTTCTTTATGTGTATGGATAAATTGATCTTGGATTTTGCCTATAAATTTTACTGCTTCAATTGAAATGTGGTCTTTATTAACAACAGAGTTTCTGAGTTTGTCTTCAGTTATGTTAGTATAGTTTTTCTTTTGCTGATTTGTTCAAGGTTTAGAACAGGGCACCCTTGAACGGATGTTCAACAAGTTATCCAAGAGTTAATACAAATTAGAAAAGAAGACAAGGAGCTTTATAAGAATTTTCTGTATATCAAACAATTTTCTCTATTTTAAAAAACACTCGGAGCTATCTTTGTTTGGAGTGGTCTGTGTCTTTAGAAGCTCTCCCCCAAACTCTGTTTCATTCACTTTTATATCTCCCTTAAATGAAAAAAGCTTCCTTTCTGCGGGTGGTGGGTTAGTTCTTGTCATGCCTACTCATGGCAATAGTTTAAAAAGGCTTTTTGAGGCTTACGCCTCGAGGCTGGCCTCGGCTGAGGCGAGGGAAAAAAAGCCTCAAATCCTAAGCCTCATATGGCTAGAATGAGGCTTAAGCCTCACCGGAGTGAGGCGATGTGAGGCAGCGTGAGGCTATGAGGCGAGGCGTTGAGGCTTAAGATGCATCAAACACACTATTTTGATTATTTTCATTGACATTTTGACTTTGTTTTTTTACTTTTTTACTTTGACTCAATTATTACCTCTTTGATAATTACTTATTTATCATAGATAAGTTATATATCCTCCCACTTGCTCTTCCTACCCATCCTTCTACCACTTTTAGGTGATGACAAGTGTAATAAATCTTTATTAATTTTATTAGATATGAAAAATATCACAATCTAAAGTGTGTAGGAAGATGGTAATAGAAAAAAGTAGGAGGATATTTGATTTCTCATTAGCTATATGTATACTTAAAAGACTTAATTCATAAACCCTTTGTGACCTAATAAACCTCCCCCATCGCTTTCTCTCTCACCTTCGCACCTTCTTAAATTCTCTATCTAAATCGGAAGGCTTAACATCTGACATTTAAGGATTTTGTGTTACACATTTGAGCTACTAACTTTTCTTATTTCTCATTTTGATATAAAATTATGAGATATACAATTTTATATAATTATATATTAATAGTCCCGTGAGGCTTACGCCTCGTTTAGCCTTGAGGCTTATGTCTCGTGAAGCTAGGGCAAAAGCCATGGCTATATATATTTTTTCATGCATATGACTGCATGGCTTCCTTACTCACCCACTTCGGTTTTTCTTTTCAATTACCCCTGTTTGTTTGGTGATCATGGCATCTCGGATCACACCTCCCCTTTTCCCTGATAGGGTTTCACCAACTTCCTTAGAAACCATTTTGATGAAATCAGTCATTGTCCTTTCCTCCCAATTTGGTAGCTAGTCCCTTGATGCACCATGTTGGGTTGACCTCATTTCCCTAAAAAATTGTCACCAACTCATGAACGAAAGGTAAAGACTCTCCTACTCCTTGTTAAGGAATCTGTAATGTTGCTGGTTTTTAAGCTTTTTAGTTAGCTTTGTGTCTAAATGTTATAAAGTTCTTACAAAGTGCCTAAACATGGTATATTGTGGTCTTGTATTCTTCATGTACACTAAAATAGAGTCTACATTTTATCAAACTATAGAACAATTTCAAAACTCTAATGAGCAATCTCGAAACTCTATATTATCTACAATTTTTAGATTAGTCATTCACTTTTTGTAAATTCACTTTAATTTTGTATAATTTGTTCAAAAGATCCATGAATAGATATCTACTTCTTGGTTTGATAGAAGTTTAGGGGAAGTGTGGTACAGATGAATCTTGCACATGAATTGCTATCAACCAATAAGTTTTATGGCATAGATCTTTAGGACAAATATGGTAGATATATAGGGAATATGTTAGAAAACTTATGTTATATGTACCTTCATTTTGATAAATATACTTAGAAGTTATTCGATGTCATTCAAATGTAACATATATATCAGTGAATGCAAACACCCATCCAATAGTAAAAGGGGATCTATTAATCGATTTAAACAAGATATATGAAGGGTGTGTTTGACAAAACTAGCTGGTAGTGGGTAGCTTATAGCGGGTAGCGTTTTGTTAAACGTTACATGAATTAACATTTGGATTTAGAGCGTTTTGTTTAAATTAAACGATAGAAGCTTCTAGTGCCAAACAAGGCTTTTAGTTCAAAACGGAGTGTTTTGTCAAACGCTAAAAGCTAGAAGCTCTCAAACTCTCCCAAATGATTCGTGCCGAACGCACCCAAAAAATAGTTTTGACATTTTTAGTAGCTACTACTAGAAGGCTAAACTTCAGGCTCCCAAAGTTAACATCCATGTTGGTAATGAAGATGGACAATATAAGGAATAGCATTGATTGTTTATTTATGGTCCTCTCCTTGGTGGTTGTGGGTTTGACTTTTTAGGGAAACCAACTTAACATTTTTGTACTAATTAGTGATAGTTTAACAATCATGACTAGTTTACGTTTTTCTCATTTGGATGTAGTTGGTGCACGATGCAATGTCTCTAGGTACGTAACTAGATAATGTCGTGTAGAGAACTACCGTGAAACCGAAGTGTGGAAGTGTGACTCTTATAAGTATTTAAATGTCTCTAGGTACGTAACTTTATTTCTTGTGTTCACCATGAAAGGAAGGAAGTTGGCGCCATTAATAATTTCCTTTCGTCAAGAAGGATGGACCATCTAGCAAAGAAAATCCATGCATGAGCATATTTAACAAACTCCACCTTAGGACAAAATCATTCTTCAACAAAGTAGCCTTCGGTCATCACGAAAAAAATATATAGCGTTGAAAAGTCCCCGAGGACTTAACTCTCTCGAATTGCACAAACGGGAAAAACGGCGATTGATCAAATCACCAAAACTCCATTAGATACGATCCTTCAAACTCAATGCATATACCTCATAAATACCTTTTAAGTATTGTAAATTCATCAAAAACAATTGCAACGATGCCAAACCACTCAAGCCAAATTAGTTTTCATAATACATATAACATGCCTCTCAATGCCCTCAAAAACTAAAACTAAAACTGCCACCTTGCTAAAATAATGCTAAATAAAAAATTAGATACGAGATATTAAAGATGTAAAAACATCAAACCTGATTGCCTTTCGGTATCATAATGTTCAAAAAAACACCCTTTGATATTAAAGTCTTGAAAAGTACCTTACGATATTAAATTCTTAAAAATATCCTTCGGTATTAAATTCTTGAAAATACCCTTTCGTATTAAAGTTTTAAATATACACTCGGATATTAAAGTCTTGAAAATACCTTACGATATTAAATTCTTGAACATACCCTTCAGTATTGGATCAAAAAAAACGTAAACAACACAACTTTGCTGACAATTACATATTTTTTGTGTGGTCAGAAGAGTCCTCCGAATATTTTGGTCTCGGATTAGTGATTCCTTTTGATATTTTGATTTCATTTTGGAATATGACAAGAGAATAGAGGATAGGCTCATTACATTAACAATAAAGATATGAGAATTTACATTGAGCGTGAGAGCCAAATGAATCGAAAGATTCAAGTTTCGTTCGGGAAGGGATCATGGAATTTTTGAAATGAATGGAAAGATAATCTACTTTCATTAAGCGATTTATTAGATAATCAAAAACAGAGAATCATGAATACTATTAGAAATTCAGAAGAATTGTGCGAGGGGGCCATCGAACAGCTGGAAAAAGCCCGGGCTCGCTTACGGAAAGTAGAAATAGAAGCATACCAGTTTCACGTGAATGGATACTCTGAGATAGAGCGAGAAAAATTGAATTTGATTGATTCAACTTATAACATTCTTAAAAATACATTACAATATTAAATTCTTGAAAATACGTTTTCGTATTAAAGTCTTGAAAATACTTTGCGATATTAAATCCATTATAATACCTTCGGTATGAAAGTCTAAAATATACTATGGTATTATAGTCTCAAAAATACCGTACGATATTAAATTCTTGAAAATACTCTTCAGTATTAAAGTCTTGAAAATACCATTTGGTGTTAAAATCTTGAAAATAACATTCAATATTAATGTAGCGAAATATACATTATGTTATTTAATTCTTGAAAATACCATTCGGTATTAATGTCTTGAAAATACCCTTCCATGTTAAAATCTTAAAAATACTTTTTGGTATTTAAGTCTTAGAAATACATTATAATATAAAATTCATTAAAGTACCCTTTGGTATTAAAGTCTTGAAAGTACAATTCGAAATTAAAATCTTGAACATACTATTCAATTTTTAAGTCTTGAAAATACCTTACGGTAATAAATTTTTAAAAATATCCAAAGTTATGAAAGTCGTAAAAAGACTCTTCGTTATTAAATTCTTGAAAATACCTTTCGGTTAAATCGTTGAACAATTAAATATTTATAACATGATGTCCAACCGAAAAATTGTAACACATGTCGTCAATAAGACTCGAGGAGATAAATCGTCTCTTCATCATAGGAATATATTGAACAACATCGGTTAAAGTTCGAATCATGTCATCAAACAAGTGGTGGCTTGTTCTTTTTATGAGAGAAGGTTCGGATCTTAATTATTATGCATCCTAAAAGAAAGAGATGTAGGTTCATTCTAGATTTTTTAAAAAATAGAGTTCTTGAGATTTTTTTTATTCGTATATAATTACTCAATAATCATATATGAATAATCAAAAAGGAATATCCATAGTTGAATAATTACATATGATTAATTTATTCATATATAGATGTAGGTTCTGATGAGAATAAATCATATACGCATTATTCATATATGATTATCGAGTAATCATATATGAATAAAAAATCTCAAAATCTTTGATTTTTTAAATCTCAAAGGAACCATTATATATATATATATATATATATATATATATATATATATATATATATATATATATATATATATATATATATATATATATATATATATATAAGGTTCAACAGAAAATGCATGAACCTTAGAAACCCTAGAAAATCAATAAAAATACATAGAAAAAAACTTTGATATATCTAATCTTTTTTTTTTACTTTAGAAACATCAAAATTGCACACACACACACACACACACACACACACATATATATATATATATATATATATATATATATATATAGTGAGAGCGAGAGGAAGAATCATTTGATAAGTTATAGTTTTCCAACAACTCGAGAACTAAAAGTGAAGGGTTAGATCAAATATTTTAATGGCATAGATCAAACATGGCTTGTTTGTAAATATCAACAATTTCAAAGATATTTTAGACTATTTAAAAATAATAACAGGGCATATTAGACAATAACAATATCATTATTGATAACTAATTTGACTAATTTGAGAAACCCTTTTTATCATTGTTCATCGGCTCCCACGTTCTACTTCTATCTCTCACACACCTATACACACACACATTTCTTCACCAACACTCAACATTTGAGATGACGATTCCTTAGCCGGATCTCACATCCATGATCGATCGCAACGTCATCTTCGACGACCGATTCACGTCTCTTAGTGTTATTCTCTCGATTTCTCATATGTTCATCTACATCTAGAAAGTAATCGCCAAATCTAGAGAATCAATAAAACGATCGGTAACCATTACCTTGACCGTCGGTGATAGATCTGCAAGAAGACTCTCCTCAATGAAAGTAACCTTATGTTGCCGCCTTTTTCCATCAACTTCATGATGATCACATCTCCAGGATCAACATCGCTTTGCTCCTACCATCGGGATTCATGCATCCAAGAAAACGACTTATACAATCGTTTTCTCATTGTCAATGCAATCGGTTTCTACAATCGTTCCCATGCTGATATCTACCACCGATATCTTCAATCAATTTCTCTCCTCAAAGTTTATGATAATTTCAAACCTGGTAATTTTTAGGACTCATTAATTTACTTATTTTTTTGGTTCTATTAATTCGATCTTCCATATTATTATTTATAATCTATTTGTTCATCATTAATTATAATATGGTAATCATGTATGAACTGCAAAAGGCGTAGATAAATCATGAATTCGTGATAAGTTGATTAAAATCTATTTGGTGCCGCATATTATATATAATTATAAAGTCCAAGGTCCTACCATAATCCAAAAACTAGTTTGAATTTCTTGGTACACTAAGATGGATTATTTGAAAAAGTTGTCCTCCATTTAACCAAAGGCTTGGATGACATTTGAGATTCACAGTCTATTTTAATGAGTTATTGTTCTTGAATCATATCTAATTCCTCCATAGAAACCTAGAGGGTTGGTGACATTACGATGTTCGATCGATAAAAATCACATTTAATTCACATATGAATCATATGTAATTCACATATTAATTATATGTGATTCACATATATAAATCACAAGTTAATCATATATAAATTACATGTGATACACATGTAAATCACAAGTGAATCACATATATATTACGTCTATATGCACACATTTTTTTAATTAAATCAAGACATTTGAAGATTTAAGTTCCATAAGAAAGATTTACATAGACGTAGCGGGTAAATAAGCAACAAGCAGTGTCATAACCCCTTTTTAGATGGCAAAACTAATTCTTTTAAAAAACAACATCTATAGATCTAGGATTCATAACATTACATACACACATGTATTATGTGTTAGTGTTCTCCATTAATTATTTAAATATTTTTTTTTGTGAGTTTCACATTTGAATCTTAATAGATACTATCAAATGTGAATATCACATATATATATATATATATATATATATATATATATATATATATATATATATATATATATATATATATATATATATATTAGCAGATGTGAATCTTACATGATATAATCACATGTTAATTTTATATGATATATACATATGTATTTTTGTCAGTGTTCTTGCATTAATCATTTTTTTTATTTACTTGTAGATTTGGAAGAATTTGTGGAAAAATATTAAAGAGGTGAAAAGTGATAAATTGAAGAAAATATATAAATCTTGACAAAAGAAATTATAACACATTGAATCTTTGTAGCATTTTTTATTTTTTATATTTTATTTTGTATCGAATAAAATACATGTAGTATTGTGTTTATAAATTAGTAATAAAAATGGGTTTTTCTTATGATTTACTTACGAGCATTATATCATAAAAAATATGCTTATATGCACTTGAAAAAAATATGCATATATGCACCTAAAATGTTAATTTTTATGTTTAAAAAAATTTTAGTTTTTTTTAATATTTCAGGTTTTTTTTTTAAATTTACTGATTTTTAAAAATTTACAGTTATAAAAAGAATTGCAGCTTTCTAATAGAATTATTTTTTTCAATTTTTTAAATTCATATTTTCCAAAAAAAATTGCATATTTTTTAAATATCTAACGACATTTTGGCAAAACTTTAAATTTTGGAGAGGTTAAAATTCAAACCTAAATTAAATTGTAGAATATATATCTGAATCTAGAACTCCGAGTTCTACCCCATCTTATCTTCGTTTCGAGTTCAATTCCTGCAATTTATGTAAATTGTTGCTGATTTTCAAGCTTTTAGTATAATCCTTTGTGTTTCACTGTTTCTTTATCGCTGCTAATACGATTATACAAAAGGCGGGGAAGGCATTGAAGGTGTTTAATTTGTTTCATTGCTTTATATGTGAAACTTATAGCAAATCTCCATCTTTGGAAGGTATTATGGTCTTATAGTATGAAATGGTGGCTTGTTAAGGGTGAGAAAACACATCAACTATAAAATAATAAATAAATCATTAAAAATAGTTTTAAAAACTCTATAAGAGTAAATTGGTAATTTTAAGTCGGAAACAAAATGGCAAAGCAAAAACAAACTATAGGGATGGTTTGAGTTTATATATATATATATATATATATATATATATATATATATATATATATATATATATATATATATATAGTTTCCAGACATGTAGATTACCCCAAACCATAGATTACCCCAAGCCACAAGGAATCTATATATGCGATTTTAATGTATATAAAGTAAAAAAAAACAAAAAAACAAAAAAACAAATAGTTATCTCAAAGTATTTTTTATGTACTTTTACTAGTTTTTTAGGGTTTGTAGGTTTTTTGTTTTATGTATTTTCTATTGAACACAATATATATATATATATATATATATATATATATATATATATATATATATATATATATATATATATACACACACACACACACTCACTCACACACTTATGTTCAAACGAGAACAATTCTTAATTTGAGAACAATCGAAAACAAATTTGAACCACTAACTTCTCTCTCACACACTTTTTCTTTCTATTCTTGTCTATCTCATCTTAAGTTAGATCTGCACCACCATGATACATGATGAGCATCGGACCTCCTCTGGAACCACCCTAACACCGTCGGAACCGCCGGAACAACCATACCTTAGCCAGAACCACCGGACCTCCGCCTTCCACCATTGAAAACCATATCCTCTGCCTCTACACTTACCACAATCTCCTTCCGCCTCCCTCCGTTTGAGAGAAGAGTAGAAAAAAGGGAGAGCGAACCAGTAAAGTCCAAGTAAAGACCACATTCTCATGCAATTGAGAAAAAATGCAAGATGCATCGAATCCTAACCTTTCCTTTAAGTCCGTCTCACCACCATTGTGCACTCTCCAAGGTCAAGTTTCGGCTACCTTAAGACCTAGATCTGGTATCAGACTCATTTGATGCAGTGTCTCTAATCTTCGAAGAGATTGGATCTGAGTTGTTTTTATACTTATATGGACATAGAAAAGCTTAGATCTAGCTTTAAAGATGGTGGTGGTGTTCTGTGAAAAGCAAAAGTTTCACGAAGTTGCTAAGCATCCTAAATACAAACTCAAGTTAGGATTAGGAAAGATTTATTCTCATGTTTTACTTATAGCTAGTTGAAGTACACAATTAGGGTGAATCAACAATGGTGACCGTAGACAACAAAGACCAAAGAGGATTAAAGGCATCTCCAACCCACCCTCAAACTCCATTTTTTCCTCCATTTCTCCCCCCATTCTTCTCCAACCCTACCCCATTTCCGCCTCTATTTTTTGGAGATATGAATAGTATTCCCCCATATATGGGGGATTATTATTCATATCTCTAAAAATGGAGGTGAAGTTTGGTTTGTCAATTTTAGTCCCTCTCATTTTTATTTTTTACATTTCTAGTTTATTTTATATACTAATTATAATTTAAATGCAATATTTAATATTTATAATATCATATTATATACTAATTTATATTAATTAATCATAAATATAGAGTTTAACATTTATTTATTGAATTCATATAAAAAATTAAATATATGTTAAAAACTTCAAACACAGTAACATAATTTATAAAATATAGTAAACATATATGATCGTAATCTTGATATATTTATTATAAATTTAATCTTATTTATTTAATAATTATTTATAATAAAGTAATAATTAATTTAAATTTATTATATATAAACATTTTATTTATTATAATATAATTTGAAATATTTTTGTAATGAAAAAATATAATATATATTTGTTAAAATTTAATTAGTACAAGGGTGTATCTGACAATCCTCCTTAATAAATAAAGGTTTTTTTTACCACATGTCAAGCTCTAATGAGTTTTGATACTTGTCATTTTGTGGTATTTTTGAAATAAATATTATCTACTTGTCAATTTTTGGTTTGTTTCACTTTTTAAAATTAAAGTCATATACTTATATATGTAAAGTATTAAATATCATATATATGATACTACTTAAACTGTAATAAATATGTTTCTTTCTTTCTTATCTTAAAATTATACATTAAAAAATATTTTATGTTTAGATTTTAATGTTTATTTTTTTTAATCAACCTATGTAATACACATGTCTAACACCTACTATATAAGTTATAAAAATGGAATATTCTAGAAATATACTTTTAAGATAAAAAATGGGGTAGAAAACGGAGTAGGTTGGAGATGAAACACTATTTACCCCATTTTTTACTCTATTTATAAGGAAAAAATAGAGATGGGTTGGAAATGATCTAAGATGGTTGAATGTGTATCGATTTATTTTTTTAGACATAATGTGAGTGATATGAAATGGAGGTCAGAGCTTCAATCCATCAATTCTTCTTTAACTCTTTCATATTGAATATTTAAATATAATAATTGGCTTTTGATTGTTGATTTTTGTGTAAATTAACTATTAAAGCACGTGAAGATGACCATACGTATCCAAGAAAAACAATGCCATTGAAACATGTAGTTGTTTACATAAAATTATACATTAATTATACATTTGGAATTGAAATAAATAGTTTAGAACAGTGTCAAATTTGATTAGGTTCTTATTAAAAGTGGTTATTTAATCAATTAAATATTACATACGACAACAAGATATATTATTATTTGTAAATTTTATATATATATATATATATATATATATATATATATATATATATATATATATATATATATATATATATATATATATATAATTTTTGTTTTTCTTTATATGTTCGATTAAATGCTTTTGTAGATTTTCTACAAAATTTTATTTTGATTTTCTCCCAATACCTCTAATATTTAGATTTTATTTTGTATTATTGTTTGAATTCCATATGTTTGATTAAATGCATGTAAATGTTTTACATATTGTGTTTTATGGTTTTCCAGGTTATCAACATGATATCCGATTTTAATCACATGTAGTTAAATACATGATACCAACTATGAAATCGAAATAATATAGTTACATGTAATTAAATATACGAGAAAAATTAATCATATGTATTTAAATACATATAGTAATATATAATTAAATACACGGAAAAAAATTATGGAATCACATGTTATTAGATATAGATAATCACATGTGATTATAGACATGAGCACAACTATATAATCAAGAACGCAAAAACAAATCTTTTCCACATAAATTATATGTGATTAAATATATAGAATCACATGTGATTAAAATACACGAGACCAACTATTGAATTGAAAACATGAAAATGAATATATGTCCACATAATTCATATGTGATTAAATACATATAATCACATGTGATGCAATACACAAGACCAACTATTAAATTGAAACACAAAAATGAATACTTTCCACATAAATCATATGCGATTAAATACATATAATCACATTTGATTACCTACACCAAGATAGCTATTGCATTAAAATACGAAAACAAATATTTGTCCACAATAATCATATGTTTGTTAATACATATAATCACATGTGATTAAATACATGCGGTCGGTTATTGAATAAAAAACGTGAAAATAATATTATCTAGATAAAGCATATCTGATTAAATACATATAATCACATGTGAATATGTGTATCTAATCATATATGATTTATGTGGGAAAAAAATTCATTTTTGTTTTCTAGATTCAATAGTTGTTCCTATCTATATAATCACATTCAATCATATTTATCTAATTGCCTATGATTTATGTGGGAAAAATTCATTTTTTGTGATAACCGTCAATTTTCGGTCAAGTCAAAGTCAACTAAAGTCAACAAGTCAAACCGATCGACTCCATTAACCCTTGGGTACTAGGGCTTACGTTAGATAATTACTATACAAATCGCTAAGCTAATGAGAAATCATCAAATGAAATGTTCGTATATCTACATTTCATTAACCTAAAACGACGTTAAGTAATGAACCAAATCGATAAAACAATGTAGCATACTCATTGGGAGCGTGTAAGATCCTTAAACATGGCTTAACGGGGTTTACGGACCTTGCGTTGCGAAACCAGACACTCACAAATGTCACACACGAAACCTCTCTCAATCGTTTTCACTATATCTCTCTATTTAGAATCTCTCCCAAATCTCTCTGAGTATGTGAAATCTCTCCCAAATCTCTCCAAGTATGTCAAATCTCTCCCAAATCTCTCCAAGAATGTGGAATCTCTCCCAAATCTCTCTCTATATGTGAAATCTCTCCCAAATCTCTCCAAGGATGTGAAATCTCTCTCAAAACCTCTTTTGAATTTATTTTAATCATTTGGGGCATCCCGACACTTGACTGGGTGAAAAACAACTCGAAACGAAAAGGTTCCTTGGAAAATTAGCCTCTTGGACCGAAGTCCCTCTATAAGGACCCAACCCTTCTTGAGCCAAAGCCCCAAGGACCGAGTCCGAGGTCCTCTTGCCTAGACACAGCAAGCACGCCGCAGTCGGCTAGCTGCAGCAAGCGAGCCGCAGCCCGTAAGCCCCGCAGCAAGCGAGTCGTAGCCAGCAAGCCCTGCAGCGAGCATCACCTCGGACCGGAGCCCCTTTTTCCTTCGGATCCACCTCCGCGACCAAGACCTCCCTCCGGATTCCAAGGCTGCTAATGACCGAACCTTAGCACCTACGACCCCGAACTTCGGATTTCAGCACTTCCTACCCGGGTTTCAATACTTTTAGCATTTTAAGCCCGTTTTTAATTATTTTAACGCGGGATTTTCTCCAAAAATCATATTTTAACATATAAGACTCCATAAATTCATAAATTCAACATATTTTTAGGGAAATTCATATTTAAGAATAAAATTTATTAAATGAGACCTTGTGGTGGAGTGTTGACTTATAATTGATTTATGACACAAGCAACCACCACACCCACTCCATGACTAACCCACATACCTCCCCACCATACCTTGTCACTTCCTTGTACCTTCCCACTCAATTTACAGCCTCTCCCACATCCAAAGAGCTGAAAGACTCTCTCCCTCTTTCTTCATTTCACTCACTTCACTCATTTCCACCACAAATCAAACACCACTGTTCTCTCAAATCCTCTCACACAAATTCGAGATTTCCAAAGCATTTCCAGCTTTTCTCCTTCATTTTGGTACGTATCATCACCCTCCTTATGATTATTACACTTCCCTTTACTCATATCATAGATTGTTTACACAAATTCCATCACTTTGGTGTTAGATTCTTGAAAAACTTCTAGGCATCCTCAAGTGTTCTTGAGTTGAACACTTCTCATCTCCAACACTCATCTACTGAAACCACTCAAGGTGAGTTCATACCCCTCTATTGTCATGTTTTCTTAAGTTTTAAGGGGGAGAATACAAGTTAAAACACCAAGAACATAACTAAACATTTCTAACAGCTTTCATCAGAAAAGTTGGACTCCATTCACGGACTGTTTTGGTCAACTTAAACATTTTATTTTTCAAAACTGTTTTAGGTGCAAGTAGTTCCAGTTCTTAGCTTTAAAATAACTACTTGCACATCTCCTTACGATTTTTCTACAATTTATGGTGATTTTTACAAAACTGCCTATCACTGTAGCTACGAATCCGGACCAGTCTGTGAATATGAGCATGTTTACACAAGTTAGAAGCGCCCAAAATTCGTAATAAAATTTATGAACAAACAAGACACATTTTGTGAACTCACATAAATTACGGATTTAGTTTTTGACTTCATATGATTTTTCTATGACTTTTCTAAATCAGTGCTGAAAGGCTAAAACTAAATAACAGCCTATAACTTTTATAACACTTTGTATTATGCGGAGCAAAGTGTATAAAGATAAGTTCTAAATATTGAATGCATTTCCTTGTTAGTTTATCATTGTAAACTGAAAATTTGTTACTCATGATAAGGTTTCATCATTTATTTCGAATACATATAATAAACTACAATAAGCATAGTTTATGGGATTTTTACCGCATGACAAAGGCTTTACTCTCGAAACAAATGGGTTTTCATACACGGCCTAATAAACTATAAAAGTAATAGTTCAAGGATTTCATATCACTAATTTATTCATAAAAGGTTATTTTACTCCCTCTATGGGAAAAGGGTTCAATAACAAATCATTTGTAAACTAGTTAACTTAGGTTGTGAGACAATCTCTACCCATACGTTCGAGTAAGGGATTCAAATTCCTGTAAGTTATAACTAGAGTCTCTTGTAGGGAGAGCGTGATAATTGTGTATAGATCTATATTGGGGTTGACATCCCACACCTCGCTGCTAGCTATAGCCGGACCGGCAAGTCTGCGGGGGACAAGAGTTATAGGATGAGGGCGTCTGAAAGACGTTGTGCAGGTGTGACAACCCAAAATCTATTCTGTCAGTTTTAATCTTTTCCGTTAAAAAGCTTCGTTTTATTTAACTGTCTGTTAACCTTTTGGAAGAGGCACTACTAGAAAAAAGGCCTTTTACGACGCGCAAAATACGACGCTCATTGATCTATGTTACGCAAAGGAGAGTGACATTAGAAAAATGTTATCTCTTCAAAAAATTTAAGGATAGAAGACACGCATTATTGCGCGCCCTTAAATTAGTGTCTAAAAAAAACACGGAGGGCACCTATAATAAAATGCGCGTCGTCTAAGGATGTCGCTTTATATTTTTTAATGGAACGCGCGTTCCATCCTTTAATAGTGGGGGAAAGGGGGAAATGAAATTCTGAAAAAATTAAAAACCCCGCCATGCTCTCCTCTACCTTCTTTCAATCGTTCTTCTCTCTCTCTCTCTCTCTCTCTCTCTCTCTCTCTCTCTCAATCAAATACCAAAAATCGACTATTGTTGGAACTAGAGTTCCGGTTCTTAGTGAAATCGAAGGTTTTTTGGTCACCAGGCCATGAAATTGATCAAAGGGGTACAATTTTTGGAACCATGACTATTGTTGGAACTAGGGTTTCAGTTCAAAAACCCTTCATCTACTTCCCTCGATCTTCAGTTCCTCAAGTACTTTCTCAACCTCTCAATCAATAGAAGAGCTGTATCACAACTACAAATTTAGAGTGATTTCCATATCAAGTAGAACAGTAGCTCCATTAAAGTCAAGGTCTCGAAACTCCATGGTCAATCACCATCAACATTCTACTTCTTTATTTGTTCCAGAGGTTTGTCTTCCTTTATTACGAGTTTTATAACCTTTTTAATCAAACTCAATTAGCCCTCGATACCTAATGTTATCTTTTGCGTTGTTGCTTCTGCTCTGTTCTTCTTGAAACCTCCCCACACTCTCATGTCGAAACATAATTTATGATATCGAGTTGGAAATCAATAGAAATGGCTATGAAGGTCGGTTGGGTTGGACGATTCTCTGGAGGACGAGAGAGATTTGGACATGGCAGATCGTAGGGCTACAGAGATTGAGCTTGATACCATGGAGGGTTTTGCGTCAAGGGAAAAGCTCCACCATCATCTCAACGACCAAGGTTGGTTAGGGTTTCTGTTTTTTTTCTGTTTTATTTCCATTCCTTCACCATCACCAATGTTACTTTGTGCTTCATCTGATGTACGGTTACCTTCTCCTTGTTATGGTGGCAATACTCCTATGGGTTGCTCTGATTCTCCATGGGATAATTTTTCCCCTTCTCTTGTTCTAATTAGGGCAATAATGAGAGTATGATGTTAGAGATGGAGTACAACTCTGAGAGTATAAAGGTTGTTGCAATACATCTTTTCATTAATTATTCCATTAGACTCTCTGTATTGATGTCCTCAAAATAGGGAGCTTAGACATACTCTCAAGTGTCAACATTAAAACAACAGATTGAATTCTTCATTTAATGTAGAAAAATTTGAAAGTTGTAATAAAACTTTATAATGATGTAATAAGGTAACATTAGTATTATAGCTACAACAAAGTCTACAGTTGGTTTGGAATTTTAAAATGATTAGGTTTCATCTCAGGAATCATGGAGCTTAACTTTATTTCAGGAATCATGTACATCCATCTTGGGTCAAATCTGAATTACTAAGCTATAAACAGGTTTCCACATCAATGGTACAACACATGTTTGATTACGTTTTGGAAAAGTCAAGTCCATTAACTGGTACCCCACATGGAAAAAAAGAAAAAGAAAGTAAAAACCCATTTGAAACCTGATGACGCCGGCCATACCTGATGCAGCAAGCTCACATTTTTAAGCACATTACTTGACATTTTGTTACTAAAGAGCGACATAGACAACATGTCTGATCTTAAATTCTTGGATATCTCTGATTTTTTTCTTCTCACTCAACTTAGTAAAGAAATGACATCCCCACAGAGTTGCTAACTATTCCAGCAATACGGTCACATCTGTGATCTGTTACTGTAGAGTTGCTAATTATTTAAGCTAATCACATTTTTTTGAACTTTAAACTGTTAAATCTTTATATAAAAAATGTTACAGATATGAATCTTAATAGTTTAATAAGGAATTGGGATATCAAGTTGAGGATGCAATCTGAAGTGGGTTCTTCTACAAGGGGTTATTTTGAACAACAGTCATAAATAATTCTTATGTAATTTAATAATAAGTAAATTTATATAAAGCCTTGAAGAAATTAGCAAAAAAAGTGTTAAAGTAAACATTGCAGTATGGATTGAAACTATTAAGTTATTGATTTTTTTCAAAATCTTACAAAATATAATGTTAAAAATGTTTATGAAGTCCTCAAGCTTCTATTGCAGGTGTGTCAATATAGTGAAATTTTACACTTTATAATTTCACATAATTATGAGCCATAAAGAAAATAGAAGGTCCTGGTACATTTTATTTATTTATTTTTGAAACAGGGGGAGGGAAATGAAAAGATCCCTACAGATGTTCAATCTTCTTCTTCTTCTTTTTCACCATCTAGACATCATGAAAGGAAAGTTCTTTTTGTGTGTTTTCATGACCATTACCTTTTCTTACTTAATTAACATATGTAGGTGTGGGGGTGTTATCGGAAAATACGTTGCAGGGGAACTGAAGCCACCTTCTCTTGGTAAGTGGAAAAGTTTTTTATGTGATTATATATGTTGCAGATCAACCGAGTTGAATTTATTCACTGTAAATCATTTCTACATAGGGATATAAAGCCAGACAACTTCCTTATGAGTTTAGGGAGGCGTGCTAATCAGGTTTCATTCCATAATTTGTTCCATATTTCATTGTACATTTTGTTTTTTTATAGTTTTATACATAAAACATATATAAACCTACATGTTACAGGTCTATGCTATTGATTTCGGGCTAGCCAAGAAATATAGAGACTCTTCAACTCATCGGCACATTCCATATAGGTGAGTGAATTTTTTTTTAAACTTTCATCAGCAATCTTTTATTCATAAAAAAGTGAACCCTAATCAATCTAAATTTTATATCTTATAAATTGCAGAGAGAACAAGAATTTGACAGGGACAGCTAGATATGCAAGCATGAACCCAAGCCTGATGGAACATAAGAGGTCAGTTTAATGTGAACTTATTGTATGTTTGCTAGTTGTTGGGAAATGGGAATAATGATTGATGTAAAAACTGCAAATAATAACTAATCTTAGATGGGATGTCATATAGGTTTTGAATCTGAAGTAGAATAAGAAAATCACCATCTGAATCTATTTGTTTATGTTGTAATTATAAAAAAAATTTCAGGAAGTTGGCAAATTGAGAAAAAGAGAATGCATCATCTGTAGTTTAAGGTATGGTGAAAATATTTAGAGAAGTTGCCATTTATCTTGATTGTCTTTGAATTTCAAACTTTGATGAGAATAGGGAATTTATACTTGTGGGGACTACTTTATTTTGATTGTTATAATTAAAGTATTAAAGAGGAAGTCGAGTAGTATAAGGTGGTGTTTGGATGAGCGTTTTACGACTTTTGTGTTATAATTAAAGTATTAAGGAGCTGTTTGGATGATTGTTATAATTAAAGCATCAATACAATCCAAAAATCACCAAGATTTGCATCCTTGTGTTTTCATAGTTTTATCACTTCTCGTGCTACTCCTTGTAACGACAAATGCCAACCAATTGGCAGCTTAATTAGTATTTTTCTAGTTTTGCAATGCATATGGAAATGATATGGTTTAAATATCAATAACTTAATTAGTATTTTCCTTGATCTGTTGTTTTATAGTTCTCATGTGTAATTATTTTTTTTCTCTCAGCTTCCTGCACCAAAGCGAGGCGAGATTGTTAGACAGATTGATGATCCACAAAGAACCAAGCTTCAGTACCTTGGTAGGCTTCTATCACTTGAAATGGAAAAAATTCTTCCAAAATGAATAGGGGAAGTTCAAGTATGTACTTAATCACTTTTAGTTATCATCGCATCTTATTAAGTTGTATCTTATTAAATAAAGTTTTTTCATAGCAGGAATTCATTGTTATGTGCAAATTTGTTGTGGGCTTAAGCCGACAATTTAACAGATCGGTCATACCTTCTGAACGTAAGATCTATTCCCATTTCCTTTCATATTTCAAAAATAAAGAAAAATAACATTACAACCTTAATTGGTTACCTTCTATCTTATAAACTGTTAAATGTTGTTGTGTACGATGGAATGCATGCATTGCTCTAGTCTGCGGAAATGCTTTTATTTGGTAAGTGATACCTAAACCTTGAGAAATGTCAATTTTATCCTTGAAAACCTTAAAGGAAATAGTACATTTCAATAATTGACTACTTTTGAGAGGTGGCTTCTCTCCCTCATTTACCGTACATTTCATTTGATGCCTACTACTGCACTTTTAATATAAGGGTAAAAAAAGGTTTATAAATCTCTTGTAGAGTTGTATTTCATGAGGAAAGATTCAAGAATGAAGAAAAGTAAGTAATCTTATGATATTGTGATTGTCCCTTTTTCTGGATCAGGTTTAATTTGGATTTCAAGCTCACCAGCATCTCCAAGTAATGAGGGATCCGTTACACTTAAGAATATCAGCTTATCAAGAGCATCACTTGCATTACTAAAAGAAGGTTTCTTGTTAGAACTTTTGTTTTTAAAAACGATAAAAGATGGAAATCAAACATGAAACATGTAGACTGTAGAGATGTTTTTACATGTAAATTTATATATTGTAAGAAATAGAATTGTAAGACATTAAATTCTATGAAATGGATTATATTTTTTGTATATGATATTTTATTTTATATTGTGAGGCATTAAATGCAAATTTAATTTGAAAATTAGTAAATCTATAAAAAATAATTTTTTTTAACATTTAAAATTATGATACGCAAACATGCGTGTCATCTTCATTTATGACATGGCCTTTCTTGACAGAGGCTTTCTTGATACGCATTGCGTGTCATTAACACGCGCGTCGTAAGGTTACGACACGCGAATGCGTATCGTCTTCCTTTATGACAGGGCCTTCCTTGATACGCATTGCGTGTCGTAACCGTGCGTCGTAAATGTGCGTCATAAATACGCGTCGTAAATGCGCGCCGTCTCTCTTTATGACAGGGCCTTCCTTGACACGCATTTGCGCGTCGTCTGAGCGTTTTACGACACGCAATGAGCGTCGTAAAAGGCCTTTTTTCTAGTAGTGAGGTTAATTATATTGGGACTATTATAATGACTTGGTAAGGGTTGAAACAAATTAGAAGCACCCACTAGATGCCCTTAAAAATGTTTAGTTTCAACCAAGTCAAAATTTGACCGTTTAATCGGGTGCGACCAAAAAGCCCCGTTTAACAGTAGTATCGGGTAGATTCCCACTGAGCCCCAACTCCAACCCCTATATAAGGGTGATTTGAGTCCATTAGAGACTTTTTACACTCTCCCCACTCTCTCTCTACAACTTAATTTCAAGCCAAAAATCGTCCGTTTCGAGCCCCAAACGAGTAGGTAAACTATCCTAACTCATTGTATAGCCTATCTAGCATGAAAATTCTTGTTTAAAACATAAAATAGGGACCAAATCATGTGTTTACGGCCCAAGAACACTCTTGGACCGTGAACACCATTTAATGGGGTTTTTAAACCCCAAAACCCATCCAAATTGTTCCTAAGGCTTAGATATGGCTTGTAGGCTTATGGAATCGGACTTAGAACACCTTGAACTAGCATTTTGGGGAGTAAACATGAGTTTATTGCCCAAGAATATGCTTGGGCCGTAAACTCCTCTTCATGGGGAGTAAACTCATGTTTGAGTGTTTAAAAGCCACTTAAACACACCAATAGCCTTAGATTGAATTCTAGAATCAACCACCAACAAGTTAGGGGCCTTAAACTCGATTAAAACAACTCCATAAGGAGTTCACGGCCGTAAACCCCTCATGAAAGGGTGTCTGGGCCGTAAACTCCTATAAAGGGGTTAAATGGTGCCCTAAACTCCCCATTTGACTTGGAAAAATGCTTAGGAATTTACCCCCTATCATTTAAGCCCTTAAAACACCCAAGGAATATGTCCCAGGGAGCTTACGATCGTAAACTCCCTTGTTTAGGGCCGTAAACTCCCATTTGGTCCATTTAGGTGCCTTAAACCCACTCATACACTTTGTATTTGGACCTAGCATAAATCTACAATTGATATAAGGCCTTTAAGCATCCTAGAACACCCTCACCATGAGTTTACGGCCGTAAACTCATGGGGAGTTGTCCCAAGGCCATGAACTCTATTTATAGAGTTTACTTTTGGAGAGTAAACTCCATTCCTAAGCCATTCAAGCCCTTAAATGTTACCCGGGACATCCCTAACACTTTATCAAAGTGTTTTCCGCACTTTAGGATGCGTATACTTGCTTAATTGGTATTATATGTACTAATTGTATGTAAACATATGTTATCATATGTTAATAGGTCACTAAGTGTGTTCAAGTCTTTACTTGACACCAAGCACCCAACCGGCACCTTCGTCGGATCCACTTACGTCAGGTGAGTTCATACCCCTGAATGAACCTTTTAAATGTTTTTACATATTTTATAGGGGGGATACAAGTTAAACATGCCAATTATCATATCAATCACATGTGATTGATAACCCGCATGCACAAGGATTTACCACACTGTTAACTGTTTTACCAAGAATGACACTGTAAATGGTTTCTAAAACGTCGTTACTTGTTCAACTTTTACTTATAATGTTAAATCAAAGTTTCATTTTAAACTTGTTTATGAAAGGTTTTCAAAGTATTTTTAAATATTTTTAAACTTATTTTACAAAGGAATACCAAGTCGTGATTTTCTTAATGTATAAAGGTTTTCCAAAGTTTTCGTCTATGTTTTTATACTCCTACTTGGTGAAGATACCACTGCTTCATTTCATTTTAGGTAATGCCTCTACTTTGTGATACGCTTATACCTGATAACGCCTCCACTTCGTGATACGCTTATACCTTGTAAGACACTCTACTTCATGATACGCTTATACCTTGTAAGACACTCTACTTCATGATACGCTTATACCTTGTAAGACACTCTACTTCGTGATACACTTATACTTGAGAACGCCTCCACTTCGTGATCCACTTATACTTGAGAACACCTCCCCTTCGTGATACACTTATACTTGAGAACGCCTCCACTTCGTGATCCATTTATACTTGAGAACGCTTCCACTTCGTGATCCACTTATACTTGAGAACGCTTCCACTTCGTGATACGCTTATACCTGATAACACTTCCACAGAGTTAGATGTATGCCTATGCTTGTATGGATGCATATAAATAATGTTTGAAGGACTTAGGAAGGCTTGTTCGCCCTATTTCCTTTTCTTCGTTGAGATGTGGTCTGGTGGGATCGGATGTCCGTCCGAAGGTCGTTTGATCATTAGTTATATATTATGTATACATGCATAGACATATAGGTTTACACTAGTCAGCCCAGTTGTGAGTCTCTATTGCTTGTCCAGTATTTTACATTAAATCTCACTATACGAGATACATCCTCAGTACACGGCCTTCTCCGTTGTCGAGTTGGTAACCAGAGTCTCTTGTAGGGAGATCGAACATTGTGTGTATAGATCTATACGAGACTGACACCCCTGCACCCTGACTGCTAGCTACAGTCCACGGCCTACCAAGTCGAGGGGTGACAAATGTCATATTTTATACCGACAGTTGCAGGGCGTCAAGATTCTCTAGTGTCGATCAGTATGGTTACGAGTATCTCAGGGTTACCTTATAATTCATGGCTTTAAGGTAACGGGTTTTATACACAGTATTTCACTGTATACACTATGTTCACTGTATTGGACCTTACTAGCTGTATCTTTCATTTGATACTGTCTAGGGTCTGTCTCTATTTTAGACCTTGCTAGCTGTATCTTTCATTTGATACTCTCGGGTATGTATTCTCTATTTTAGACCTTGCTAGCTGTATCTTTCATTTGATATTGTCAGGGGTTTGTATTCTCTATTTTAGACCTTGCTAGTTGTATCTTTCATTTGATATTGTCTGGGGTCTGTATTCTTTGTTTTAGACCTTGCTAGCTGTATCTTTCATTTGATACTGTCTGGGGTCTGTATTCTCTGTTTTAGACCTTACTAGTTGTATCTTTTATTTGATACTATCTGGGGTCTGTGTCTCCTTTTGTTAGACTGAGCCAGGCATACCGTTCATTCGATACCCTCCTGGAGTCTATGATTCTTTTGCCTTAGTCAGCAATCCTCACTGCTGAGGCATATGTTATTTTCCCTGATATTCTACGACTTTCTTAAAAATCAAATCTCGTATTTTGATAATGAAAGTGTTTAAGGGAAAACTACTTTTTACCACATAACTCTGACTAGTCTTGGTAGAAGACTGCTTTTTAATCAGAAAATATAGGATTTTCTGGAAATGACTCTATTTCACTGTATACTTGAAAACTACTACTTATATAAAGTTATTTGTATAAAATGACACTAAATACTTATGAACTCACCAGCATTTGTAAAAATGTTGATACTCGCTTTTCAAATAACTTGTATTCTCAGGTCAGTATTAGACATGTACATTCTAGGAGCTTCTGTTGAAGACGGTTTTGTGCCAAGCTGTATCTATACTAGTTTCTGTATTACTTTAATGATTCTATACAATTTAAACTAGGTAAAACTATTATTATTAATGTAATGGTTGTTGTACTTTGATTACTATACTGCATATGTTGTGATACTTGACATGACGTCATCCACCCCAGAACGTTTCCGCCGTTCCGGTTTTGGGTTGTGACAACAGGTTACCTCTAGTCATAGTATGGTTATAGCGCCTCACATAAATAGTTAATAATCTTTCAAGTTTACATGGAAAAATTCTAATTTACATAGGGGGTTTTACTTCTAAATTAACGAGTTTATGTTGATTTAAACTTGCATGATTCACTGTAAGTATGATGAATTACTTGTACACTACGGTCTTTGGGTCTTAAGACTATAATTACATAATAAAGAAAATATTGGATTTTCTGGAAACATACTCTATCGCTTTTACAAGGAAAACGTCTATTTCTCAAACAAAAACTCTTATGAACTCACCAACCTTTGTGTTAACACTTTTTTTCAAACAACTTGTTTTCTCAGGAAATCACTAAACAGGTAACCAAGTGCTTTTGAGGATGGGACGCTAAGGCGTCAAACATTTCACATTTTTGTCTACATATTGTAATTGATTTAGAAACATGTAATTCATACAATGATGTAACTCTTTCAATTGTGTGTGTATATATATATATATATATATATATATATATATATATATATATGATTGGTTGTATTTACTTTGAGCACTATTATACTCGTTGTTGTGATACTATACATGAAGTCCGCCACCCTCGGACGTTTCCGCCATCCTTGGTTTCGGGGTGTGACATTTTTAGTTTCTCGATTCAATAAATGTTATCATATATATATATATATATAATCATATGTGATTAGATACATATAATCACACGTGATTATATGTGTATATATATATATATATATATATATATATATATATATATATATATGTATATATATACATACATATATATATATATATATATATATATATATATATATATACATGAGAAAAACTAGTGAATCAAGAATGTAAAAACAAATCTTTTCCACATAAATCATGTATGATTAAATACATATAATCACATTTGATTAAATACATGAGGACAATAATTGAATCGAGATAGCAAAAACAAATTATGTCCATATATGTCATATGTAATTAGATACATATAATCACATGTGATTATATACATCCAATAACATATGATTATGTGGACAAGTTTCATTTTCATGTTCTTGATTCAATAATTGTTCTTGGTCAACTTTAATAATATGTGATTAAATACATCTAATCACATATGATTTATATGGAAAAAAATCTTATCTATATTAATCAAATATGATTAAATATTATATAATCAAATTTTATTAAATACATAAGAAAAATTATTGAAAGGAAAACTTGAAATTGAGCCTTACGTGATTAGATACATATAATCATATATGATTATACGTATTTAATCACATGTAATTTATTTTAATTAACACATATAATCAAACATGGTTTATATGGTTATATGCACTTAATCACATTTGGGTCAGATAGTATGGTGGAGATGGGTGGTAGTGGATGGTAGTGAAGGTGGGGGAGGGTGGTGTTGGTAGGGGTGGTTGTTGTGGTTTTGGATGGTGGGTGATAGTGGTTATGAGTAATAGTTGGTTTATGGTGCTTATGGGTGGTGGGTAGTTGTAGTGGTGGAGGGTGGTGGGGGTGATAGGAGGTGGTTGGGTTGGTGGTGGTGGTGTTTATTGGTGGGTGATGTAGGGTGGTGGTTTCATGTGATAGTGTTGGTGGTGGTGGTAAGTGCTTGGTGATGATGGTGGTAGGTGGTTATAATGTTGGTAGGTATGGTGGGGATGGAAATGGTGTATAGGTGGTGGTGGTGGGGGTAATAGTAATAATGGGTTGTGGTGGTGATGGGTGGGTGGTGGCGGGTGGAGGAGGTAGGTGATGGTGATGTATGGTGGTGACGGGTGGTATTAGTGGGTGTTGGTGGTTGGTAGTAAGGGTAGTGGCGATGGGAAGGGTTGTGGTGTTGATGGGTGGTGGAGGCGGGTGATGGTGACTAGTTGTGGTGATAGGTGGGTAGTGGTGGGGTGGTGGTCGTAGGTGGTAGTGGTAGGTGGTGGTGGTGATGATGTTGTTGGATGGTAGGGGTGGTGGTGGCGTGTGGTAGTTGGTGGTGATGGGGGATAGTGGTGGTGGTAGTAGCATGAGGTGGTGGTGGTGGCGAGTGTTAGTTGTGGTGATGGATGGTAGCGGGTGGTGGAGATAGGTGGTAGTGGTGATGGGTGGTGGTGATGAGTGGTGGTGGTTTGTGGTAGGTGGTGGAGGTGGGTAGTGATGATGGTGGGTAGGATAGCGGTGGGGGTGGCAGTGGCAGATCGTGGGTGTTGATGATGGGTGGTTGTTGTGGGTGGTGGGAATAAGTTATAAGTTATGGTGTTGGGTGGTTGGTAGGAGTGGTGGGTGGTGTGTGGTGGTGGGGGTAGCGGGCGGTGGAGGTGGGTGGTGGTAGTGAGGTTGTCGTGATGGGTGGCTGGAAGTGATGATTGGTGGTTAGTGGGTGGTGGTGGTTGATGGTTTGTAGGTAATGGTGGTGGGTGGTGTTGGTTGGGTGGTGAGTGGTGTTGGTTAGTGAGTTTTTTAATTATTTATAACTATTTTTTAATTCATATGAATATTATTTTATAATTTTAATTAAAAAAATAGTATGGTCCAAATTTGTTCTTAAATGTTGAAAGCTCCTATATATATATATATATATATATATATATATATATATATATATATATATATATATATATATATATATGTGTGTGTGTGTGTGTGTGTGTGTGTGTGTGTGTGTGTGTGTGGCTAGGTTAAAATGTTTTTTACATTTATTGTGTACTAGAATGCACCAATAGGAATTTAGTAAAATTATATTATTATTTAATTAAATAATGATAGATATTAAATGTTTTCCATAATTGTATGTATATTAAATGATATCCATAATTATAATTTTTTGTTAATGGAAATTAATTAAATTCATCATTAATGTCAGCAATAACATTCTTTCAGAATGAATTCATATCTAGGATTTATGTCAGCAATAACATTATTTGAAGACTCACTCACTTAAAATACAATAAAGTTGTATGAAATATGAAGAATGAGGGTGTATTCTAATAGAATATACTCTCGTTCTCCTAGAATACACTCTTATTATTTTATATTTGAATTCATTCTAAAAGAATATTATTATTGACATTAATGACGAATTAAATTAGTTTCTATAAAAAAAGATTATAAATATTGATATCATTTAATATAAATTTAATGTTTACTCAATTCTTATTGGTGCATTCTAGCACACAATAGATATGGGAAACATTTGAACCTACCTCTCTCTCTCTCTCTCTATATATATATATATATATATATATATATATATATATATGTATATATACATATATGTATATATATATATGTGTGTGTGTGTGTTTGTTCAAATGTTTCTAACAACTATTGTGTACATCTAAGAACCAATCAGACTTAAGAAAAAATAAAATCATTAATAAATCGTAAAAGTGTATAATAGTAATCTATGCACTTGCTTATTTGGAAATTCCTAAGATATTGGACCAATTCTCATTAAATCACGTTGTTCTACATCTCAAAAACCCTACTCCATAAACCGATCACATCTGCAATGATTTCCCCCTTCCCATTGTTTTCTTTTCTCTTTGTTATCTTCCAATCGATGAGCCAACCTCACCATCGGCGATAACAACCACCAATTGTTGCCTTCCTCTAATCCCATGTTCAACGCCTCCTTCACTCCTTCAACATCCTACTCCTTGTTCAGTCACCGAACATCACCATTTACTCCTTCCGCTTCGTCAATCACAACAACAGTAGTATCAGGTAGGTTTTTTCCTACTTTTTTTTAACTTAAATTTTGTTTTTCTTCTCCTTTTCCCATCATCTCATGAATCTTTCTCATGCTTTCAGTGCATTTTCTGGTGTTGTGAGGGTGTTTGGTGTTTAATACAACTTGTTGAAGGTGTTTGACATTATATTTCAAGGTAAATCTAGGACAATTGGAAAATGCACAGAAGGTGTTCGATAAAATGCATAAGAGATGTTTCAATCCAAATTCTCGGTAATTGACTAATTCCATATTTAAAACATACTTTCTAGTAATTTTTACAATCAACATGCTTGTGACTGATTTTATTAGTTGTGTCTGTGGTAAGGATGAAATTTCTAAGAAAATATTGCTAATACACCCATATATTCTACCAGAATATATATCAAGACTTTGAAGATTCTATGCATTATTAAACTTGTAATTTTCAGTAGGATACCATTAGTGTTTGTTTTTTTTTTACTTTGCCTCTCTTGCAATGTATAAAAAAACCTAACTGCACTTGTTTTTTAGAAGAAATTAGTGTATTATGATGTGAAAGTTGGGTATGATGTGTGAATGGAATTTTGTGTATTCTATTAGAATTTATTTATATAAATCCATTCTTTCATGATGTCTTTATGAATGTTTGTTAACAAGTATATTTCCTAACCTGATAATAATAACAAGTAATTCGTGTTATTCTTCCATAATACCTTTAAGAAGGAATCAAATAGTGATCATACAAGAGAAAGACTTGAAATAAGTTCAAAAACAAGTATATTTGAGAAGAATTACATTCTTACAATAATACATCACATTTTTGTAAAATAGTTGGAATCAAGTCGATTATTTGGACCATTGAAGAAGATTAAGTGCATTCATTCAATAATTGTATATTTAAGAATGTAATTTTGTAAAAAATTTATTCATTTTTTATGGCATTCTATCATTATATTAAAATGTATAAGGCTGTTATTTTGTAATAATATGTATTAATTTGTATTTAAGTTTGACTGCTTATGAATAGATATAAGAATGAAGTTATTATTCAACTGGATGTTCAAAAAAATGATTCTTTATTAATATTCTAATAGAATATCATTCTAACCGAATCACAGGAACATAATTCTAACAAAATAACATTCTGATAGAGTAAAATTTGTTTATGTTTACGAATTACGTTTCAAATTGAATTAATTAAAAAAAATTGGATTTTTTAAATCAAGAGCATTAACTATCCCCTAAATCTTGACTTTTCTTTTTTTAAATTTATCTTAATTGACTAAAATATCCTTATAATCAATATAGATGGTACTTTTGTGTTAAATAAAGATGATTATATTTATAGCACATTTATAAAATTTTGTAAAATACATTATCGTTGTTTAAAATTTCAATATGTATTTAACTTTTTACAAGAGTTTGATGAACAAAACACAAACTTCATATTTATAATTAGTTAATATAATTTAATATATAACAAAATATTATAAGTATTAAATATTACATTTAAATTATAATTAGTATGTAAAAATAAATTAGAAATGTATAAATATATAAACAGAAAAATTAAAACCGACAACACAAAGTTCATCCCTATTTTGAGAGAAATGACTAGTATAACACCATATTTGGTGTAATACTATTTATATCACCAAAATGGGAGTGGGTTGGAGAAGAATGAAAGAAAAAATGAAGAAAATAATGGAAATGAGAGTGGGTTGGAGATGTTCTAATCTAGCCTAATTAAGTAATTATTTAACATTTTAGCCAAAAATTAGCAATTATCCAAAAATAGTCCACGAAACCGTAGATAATTAAAGTGGATTACTTTTTCGTGGGTTATTTTTGGCTAGTTTATTTTTTTGATTATTTTTGGAAAGGTAATTAAGAAAAATGGCTAAACTAGTAATTCCCTCTTCTATGAAAAAGCGTGTATTTATGAATCTTCATTGAAACTGTAAGAATAGTGAAAAAACACAAGGGAATGTTTAGAAGACATACCCTCCATAATACTCAGAAAGCCATTCGAATTAGAGTCATGAACGGTTAGTTTCAACTTCGTTCCATTAAGAACTGTTGGATCAGAATTCACATCTTCTACTGCAACCTCTAGAGCAATTTTTGACACTTTGGCTATGTTGGAGTCGAAGGCCAAGACGGACCCAATTTTTACATCTTCTGGTCTTCGGGGAGTATTAGTAGTATCCTTAAGCTTATTTGATGGAGGAATCTGACATTAAACAATAAAAAACTGGGTTTCCACGTCAAGAACAAAAAGAAATCATTTTTTGTCACAATTACAAGTTTCGGGTATGTACCCAAGCTTCGGCAAAGCCAGTGATGAAAATCAACACCACCAACATACCCCAAACTGGATTCATAGCAATCTGTCTTCAATGTCCTTTTTCCATACACCCTCTAATTGGAAATAACATAATGATCAGAAAGATATGTAGATAACATAATGATAAGAAAGATAGTTCTTGGAGTTATATACATATCAGAACCTACAGAATCAAAATTTGCTGATATGAAAGGAGGGTGGAAGCTGCTGGACTCGAATAAAATTTAGGTTTCGACTAAAATAGGTTGTACTAGTAGTAGCAGCAGTAATCAACTAGAGCCAATAAAATATGATTTTGAAAAAGTTGGTTCACTAAAAACATCAAACACTCGGTGATCAGTTTTATGAGATAATACAACATCAAAGTATATAACTCCCAAGAACTAAGTCATGCTCAAATAACATAGAAATGGGGATTTAAATTCCAAAAGAAGAAAAGGAGATTATGTACGAGAAAAGCAAGCATGAAGAACCCTATAAACGTTAAAAAGTTCACAGCTTTCCACAAAGAAATTTGAGAGAGAAATGTTGCAGGTATCTAATGTACAAGAAAGGAGAAACTCTCCTGCAAAAAAGGAAGAAGCAATTAAAAAACAGAGTGCGTGAGAGCAAATGTTGCATGAAATTAGTAGATATATGGCTAGTATGAATATCTACCATGAATTGTAGGCGCAACCATCCATCTTCTATGTACTCACCATAAAGTAAAAATTTGCCAAACTATGTCCGGAAAATCTTGTACATATTATATCAGTATTTGTTAATAAAATTGCTCTATATATTTCATTCTTTTAATTAGCGGTTATATACTATCAATTGGGTTTTTATTAAGTTGTATAGCATTCATTTTATATTGATAATTAGAAAAATGATAGGTTATTATTTATTTATTTTTAAACGGAAAACTAAGTTATTTAGTTTGATGGCTTTTGATGATGTTCACGAATAAATGAAATATTCATTGTTAATAAAAATTGTTATTTATATCATTATATGTATAGAAAAATAAAAAGGGAATTGTATCTACTTGAGCACCCCGTATATGTATCTTTTATATCAATTATAATAAAGTTTCTTTTTTCAAATAATATGGTTAAAGCTAAAAATTATAAAGGTAAAATAATTTTCTTTTTATATTATTTAAAATTGTAAATGAGAAAAAGAAAGAAAAAAAGATATTAGATAGATAAAATAATCTTTTTATATTAGACCTAAGATAGACATTTTAATTTTTTAAAATGTAGGCACATTGTAATATATTGAAATCATTATGTGTGAGACTCGTGTGGTTGATTTAAAAAAAAAAATTAAACATTAAATTAAAGTGTAAATAGAATTTTTGTTTTAATGTATAACTTTTAAAATAAAAAAGAAACAAATGTGTTTATTGTAATTTAATATCATATATATGATATTTAATACTTTACATATATAACTATGTGACTTTAATTTAAAAAATTGAAACAAATCAAAATTTGACAAGTGCATAATATTTATTTTAAAAATATCAAACAATGATAAGTATCAAAACTTATGAAAGATTAACATTTACCAAAAAAGAACTTTTATTTATTAAGAAGGATATATATATGATCTATAACTTTCGAATGTTTGGATTAGACATGTAATTCTAACTAAACTACAAGGACCATTTCATTAGTTTACTCTAAAAGAAATTACTCTTTTGATTTGAATGTGGATGGGCACATATTATTAAGGGAAATCGAGTAATCAAACCACAATTTTACTTTTTTTTTTTGTTTTTTGAAAATCAACAACTCGGTCTGCAATGACATATTTCGGACATAAAAAAATGGCTCATGCCCATTGTAGCCCCATGATATATATATATATATATATATATATATATATATATATATATATATATATATATATATATAGAGAGAGAGAGAGAGAGAGAGAGAGAGAGGTAAAGGTTCAAATAAGAACCAAAAAAGATCAAGAACCTAAGAACCAACTAATTAAATTTAACCCACTTTTTACATAATACTTGTTATATTCAAAATTAGATCTAGACTTGGATTTGGTCTCTCTCTCGCTCTCTCTCTCTCTCTCTCTCTCTCTCTCTTACATTCTACTGCTGCCGACCACCACCACCAACGCCGACACCACTGTCGACACCGTCGTTGTCGCCGGAATACAACAATCTTTATATTCGGAGTCGCCGCCTTCAGATCTGGTGCATTCGCCTTCATATCTGCAACCTCCGACTTTAGATCTGCCATCACCACCGAGCGCCGCCTCCAGATGTCCGACCACCTCTAGATAAATTCAGATCTGATATAGATCTGAGAATTTGGTGTTATTATAAAAATGTTTTGTTCCAGAACTCTTAAACTTATTTTTTTCTCTAAAATGTTCCATCACCGGCGAAAATGTGTGTCAAATTTGTACCAGATCTGTTATGTGTCACCTCTTTCCATTGTATAACTCATTTTCGTCTTTGTCTCTCTTATTTTTAGTCAAAACACCACCAAATCGACATCTAATCTAATGTTTTGTCCATTTTCAGGTTAGATCTGGTGTGTGTATGGTGTTTACATTGATGGTGTTTACGAAAGGAAATTCTGAAAAAAAAGATGCGCATAAGGTGTTTGATGAAATGTCTCAATGAAATTTGGTAAGTTATTAAGTTGTGAATGCATATTTTTTGTATATTGAAGTATGAAGTTTGTGTATTTAGCTGTGATATTTGTGTTTAAAATTGCGAATTGAATGCATTAACCTGTGAGTTTGTTGTTTAAACTGTAAATTGACTATATTAAGTTGTAAGTTTTGTATATTTAACTATGAATTAATTGTATTAAACTGTGAATTGATTGTATTAAATTTTTTAGTTGAAAATATGCTTTTGAATGCATATTTTTTTTGGGTATTAAACAGTAAATTTTCTATATTTAACTATGAATTAAAAGTTTTAAGTTGATATTATGTTTTTCTACATGCATTTGTTGTAGATCTCTATTATATTTTGGTTTTTTTTTTCTGTTAATGTGTGAATTTGATATTTGAATATCTCATTTGTCATATAATTTTGTTAATCTTAGTTTTAACTGCTATTAACTTGTGAATGTATAATTTTTTTGAATTAAACTTTAAATTTATTATACTAGTTTGTGAATTTTATATATTAAATTGTGTATTAATTGTACTAAGTGTTTTAAGTTGATAATATGGATGTGAATACTACTTTTTGTGTATTAAAATGTAAATTTAGTCTACTAAGCTGTCATTTTTGTGTTTTAAACTGTGAATTGGTTACATTAAGCTTTGAATTTTCTTTTTAAACTACGAATTGACTGTATTAAGCTATGAATTTTCTGTTTGAACTGTAAATTGACTAGATTAAGTTGTGAATTATGTGTATGAAACTATGAAGTTACTTGTATTAAGCTATGAATTTTGTGTATAAACCTTGTATTGACTATATAAAGATTGTTAAGCTGAAAATATTGTTATGGATGCATACTTTTTGTGTATTAAACTTTGAATTTTGTGTATTAAACTATGACTTTTGTGTTTTAAACTGCGAATTTACTGCATTAAACTGTATATTTTTTTCATAGACTATGAATTGAGTATATTAAGCTGTAAATTTTGTGTATTGAATTATGAGTTGATTATATAAAGCTGTGAATGAATTGATATTAAGCTGTGATTATTTTATAATTTTTTTGTTTGCTTTTGAAATAATGTAAATTTTATTCACGACTTAATATAGTAAATTCACAATTTAAAATATGAATGATTTATGTATAAATTTTTTTGTTAATTTTTTTTCTGAATATATTTATTTCTTGTGTTGTATAAGTATACAAGAATACATTAGGTTTAATAATAATTTTGCATTAAATTCAAAATGAGTGAAATAAATGGTTTTATTAGACTGTGCATGCAGTATTTATGTTATTAATGCATGACTTTGTTTACAGATCTAATTTAGAAGAAAATTATGGTTGCGATGCTGGTATAGGTGGTTGGTGGCAGCGTGTGGTGGTGGTAGTAGTAGGGTTTGAAATTTTGATTTCTTTAAGTTTGTGAATTAGTATAAAATGGTTTGTATGAAATTGTGAATTTTGTGAATTAAATTACGAATGTACTGTATAAACTTGTAATTTATATAAGTTTTGTGTTCAAATATGAGAGCATATAAGAATGAAAATATTATACTGTAAAAATTACAATTGTGCTCTTTTTGTATCGAAAAGAGAGAAAAAAAAAAAGATTTTCACATGTTTAACAAGAATATCATGTAAATATTTATTAACTAATGGGGTTCTTAGGTTCTTAATCTTTTATGGTTCTCATTTGAACCACTACATATATATATATATATATATATATATATATATATATATATATATATATATATATAGATGGGAAAAGTGAATATACTTTAAGGATATATAAGTTTAGGTACCAAAACTAATCATAATACATCATTTTGTTTGATATATTTATTATAATATTCTTAAACTTCAATCATTAACTTGATTTACTTTCAAGATTTTCAAAATTTCACAATTATTTTCTTCTTACATCACATCTTTTTGTCGAACACCTATTAGGCTATATATATATATATATATATATATATATATATATATATATATATATATAATTGAAAATGAAAATTATATAAGAGGAAGATAAATGTGAAATTTATAAAAATCTTGGAAGTAAATCAAGTTAGAAGTTGAATTATAAGAATATTGGACAATTACAATATATATATATATATATATATATATATATATATATATATATATGTGTGATACAAAACGACCTAGTATGGTGAGTTTGGGTACCTAAGCTTATATACACTTAAGGGTATATTCACTTTTCTCTTTCTCTCTCTCTCTCTCTCTCTCTCTATATATATATATATATATATATATATATATATATATATATATATATATATATATATATATATGGGCCCCGCACTTAAAAATTCGGAATTCGCGTTACGGATTTTCGAATTCTTTTCCGAAGTTCGATCTACCCAAATTTCGGATTTAGTTTTCAGCATGGATTTCTCAAACCAAGTGATTTCTACTTTGTAAGTTACTTGCATTTGAGTTTACAAACAAATATACGTATTTTGGAATGCTTAGAACACTCTAGAATATGTTGAACGAGTCAAAAATATCCATTATATATATATATATATATATATATATATATATATATATATATATATATTTCATTTTACATATATAAGACAAATGTAAGTATCTTATGGTGTGTTAGGATCGGGTTTTTTGTCCGGAAGTAGGTTTTCTAGAGAATCTGGAATGGTATTGTAAGTCCGGAATATGAAGAATATAGTTTGGAACATGATAATCTATTTCGGAATGATGTTATGGAATGACAATCTTGAATAAGTATTTATTATCATTTTTTTGTGTTGATGTTGTTTAATAACCCTACTAGTCCAAAGACAAATTTGTGTGGATATTGCTAAAAAAAGGTGGGTTTTACGGAACAATAAGTTATATTCCATTTACAGGAGTTTTCAAAATTACGTCTGATAAAGGTAAAATCAAATTATTATTTTATTTTTATGGTAATGGTTTAAAATATTGTTGGAATTTTCTTTTTGTAGATAAAAAACCAAGATTTTGAGTTAGAAAATAAAATAAAAAATAAATCAGCAAAAACACCTATAAAATTAAGAAAAAAAATATAAAGAGTGTTAAAAACTTAAATTGAAAGCAGATAGAACTCCGAAGATGGGACCAAAACAAGTTTAGACAAACATGTTATTATAGACTAGTTGCAAACAATTTTTTGTATTATGGATATGTTTCAACAAATTGGTTTTATTCTTGGATACGTTTTATGCAAGTTGGTTTGTAATGTATATGTTAATATATTTTATTTTCATTCACCAACATCTAGTGACTCAATCAATGAGGATGAGTTGCCAACAAATTAGGATATAGTACTTCTTAAAGACGAGCAACGTCTTATTGATATGATTGCTTTAGAAATGATTTCTGATAATCAACGTGCAAAACAATGAATGATAATACTGAAAATCCCATTACTGCCTTCTATAGTCGAGGAACGAAAAAAAATGAGCATTGTATAATATACAAATATTGTTCATTACGATGTCTATAGATATACGACAATTTGTAAACACAACGAACATCATCTAAGAATCACATATGACAACTCAAACAATAGAAGAACGAGTCTAAATGACTGATAATGGGTTCAGCCCAATTAAGACCTACGTGAAATTGTTTGAAAATTATGTAGACACAACTAGTTTACACTAGATACAAGTTCCCGATTATGTTGAATATTTAATATAAGTTTAGATATTGTAATGTCTTTTGAAACTTATCACGGGTGAATCAATCAATTACATATTGATTTGATTATGTATGTGCACATATTATTAAGGCTGAATCAATCTCTATGATGTTTTTACCATTTTGATTTGATTGTGTATGTACATATATATGATCAAATGTGAATCAACAAAACAAGCATGATGTTTTTATAAAGAACCACATTTTTTTATGAAATAAAAGGTTTATTCATAGAAACAAAAAATGAGACCTACTGCATTAGAATGTTCAAAGTAGCCTATTCAAGAAAGAACCTTTGCAGTGATGAAATGATATTGATGGAAATGTGCAAAATCATCAAAAAAGGATCATACAAGCCACTCAACCAATTGACTAAAAATTAATAACAAACGCGTTGAAAATATTTAACATTATTTTTTTTAATTTATTATCAAATATAAAAATATTATTTTATAGTTTATAATAATGACTTAATTATTCTTTATAACGTATATCTATTTATAAATATTTTAGAGTATGTATAGAATTGAGGACGTTCAGTCCCACAGCCCACATTAAGTAGGCATATCCCCCTTCAAAATTTTATTTCTCTTTATATGAAAAAAGATATGTAGTTTTCATCTAAAAAATGTAAAGCAGAATAAAAAGATATGTGGTTTTCATCGCTAGAGTGAAAATGCAATATTGGTGCCTTCTCTTTAATAAAGCATTTTATGTGCACACTCTCATTTTTTCTTTTTTATCATTTGTGGTTTTCCTTCTTTATTTACTCGTTTGACCGCGTGGGGTATATTTCGTCCATAAATCTTAGTTGTTTGCGTTTGCTTCTATATCATCTCTTAGTGCTTGGTGTCATTGCTTTTATGAATAAAGATTTCTCCTTGATAAAACATTGTGGTCGGGTGTGAATCATTCTTGTACGTACATAATGCAAGTCTTTTTCTTTAATTTGTTGTTTTCATGTTTCTATAGATACTAGTTGTGTACCCGCGCAAAGCGGCGGGAGGAAAGTGTTTCCAAACAGTGATTAATTCATTTCAGTGAATAGTTTATTTGTTTATACAAAGTTAAACCATAAAAATCATTACATATCAACCAAGTTAAACCATAAAAACTATAATGTATCAACCAAGTTACAAAATATTGATAATTCTTTAGTTCTTACAATATCAAAAAACTAGTAATTCATTTTTGTGTCACTTCCTTGCAAATTGCAATTAAGCAATCAAAATTTTAACTTCAAATAACTATAGCATCTTAACTTGTTTCGAAACTTTGACCGGTTTGATGGATTGTGGGTTTGTAATATTTAACTCGGTTTTTTTAATTCCACTCTATGTTGAGTTTATTTTCTGGTACTGAAACCAAATTTATATTATAATCTTAACACAATTGTTTATCAAGAGTAGTTTCCTTTCCGTTAATAGTTTCGCTTAGGCAATAATTTTTTCGAGGATAGCGAATAGTATGTACATCAGAGATTGGTTTCCTAAGACATTTTGTATTGAAATAGAGTTTACAAAGTAATTTCAAACAATTTCCTTTAGAAGCAAGAGTTCTTGCTTAGGTTTTTGAAGTCGTCGTATCTACAGTATATAGCAACTTAGAAGTTTTTGTTGATCCGTTGTCATTTCTAGTTATATTTTTTGTATCTAACAGGCAATGAGGTTAACTAATACAAATGAAAGTTTTAGTTCTAGTTCTCGTTTGAAGGGTTCTCTTACGTTATTATTTTTTCATTTATAGTAGAGAATTTAGTAAACGCGTTTAGTTAAAACCTGTTCATTTTTTATTTTCTATTATAAAAAATTAGAAAATGTGTTTATATGTCTATTTATCTATCATTTTTATTTTTTAGATTTTTTAGAAAAGGCGAGGGTGGTAAGTTGAGGACTTTTGTAAATGAAAGTTCACTTGTCTCAAAATTTATTAAAAAAAAGGCAATTGAATTTAAGTAGGACTTTTGTATGCATTGTGTATAATCTTGCTTTATACAAATTATTCTTTCAACAATTCATGAATAAACATATATGTTTAAAACTTAAGATTACACCCAACTAAATATAAACCCAATTAACCAAATAAATAATACCCGTATTCCATGTACATCAATTCAACCTCCTTGTTAATAACATCATCCTTAAATAATGGACTACAAAGGATTTCCTATTAACTACTAAAATTTTGAAGAACTGTTGAATAGGCAAAAGTTTGGAAAACGATACCCTGCAATATCTACAAAAGAATCATTAACTTTTTGTATATTATCTTCAATAAAGTAAATAAAAAAAATATTTTTTTTTCCTGCAATTCTGTTAGCGGATATAGTATTTATTTACATTACAACAATGTAAATTATGGTCTACCCAACTATAACATTGTATTTACAAGTTATCTCTTACCTTCTACTTTTAAAAGGATCTCTCGTACCAATGAAAATTTCTTTCCGTTGGAGTGACATTGCTATGATAGAGTAGATTTTTCAAAATACACTGCTCCTACATGAAGAAATGAAAGTCTGGCCACCAAATTAGTGAAAGTTGAAACAGAAAAGAACTTCCATTAAAAAAGCAATATCAAGATCATTTTTGCCTTAAAAATTACCATTTTACCCTTGAAAAGTTCAAATAAAAGCATAACGCAGGAACCAACTTTCTAATTTCCTCTTATCCTATGATTGGTATGAAAATAATTAAAAAAGAAATGCTATAAACATTAATTAAGTATAATAGAAATAAATGAATTGTTTTCATATGGTGTGGTATACTATTCCTTTTTAGTTTTTTCCAAGTGCAAAATGAGCATTATCAAATTTTAAAGTCTAAAATCTTAATTTAAACTGCATAGATACCAAAATGAATAAAGTTCAGACCAAATTTGTAAATGATCCTTTTAGACCAAAATTGAAAAATTAGTTGTACTCACGGACGAAAAATGTAAATTAACTCTTCTGTATTTAACTTAAAAATGACAATTTTAATGTATTGGAACAGTAGCCATTTGAAACGGTGGTTGTTGCATTTGAGGCTATTGGGATTTTATTTTTAGTTTTTAAAACCAAAACCAAAATAATCTAGACAATCAAGTTGTTTAAAACAAAATGATTTTTCAGCATTTTAATGTTTTGAAAGTCTCAACCAACTAACATTAACTTCACTGCTACTATTATGCAGCTTAGTTTATGTTTGTCTTGATTAAGTTAAAAAAAAACAGGATGCTTAGACTATATATATGGTTACCAAAGCAATAAACACTATATAAGAAGATGACTTGGTTTTCAGAAGCTTTAGTACATCTTTTCATTAGGCCCATATTGGATGTACATGTGTTCATTCACACACACACACATAATACCATAAACAAAACACATACATATATTATTATATTATAGCTAGACAACATATAGTAATTCTAGCTTCTTAAGTACCTTCTAGTGGAACATCCTTTGAGACTCTTAACATGCTCCCCAAACATGTGATTGCTGAGCCTCGAGTAATAAATATAAAAGCAAACCAGATTCCCTAAAACACACTTTCAAGAACATAAATATAAACATATACCATCATATACTTGTACCGGGAAAGAATGCCAAACACCAAATTAGATTCACTTGGCTAACCATGAATACATAACCCTATCAAATATCAATCCAAGTGCCTGCATAGCCTGCAAGAATTTCATTTAAAACATAAGTCCAGAAAAAATGGTGCATAAAGTAAAACATAAATAAATGGTATAACCTGCAAGAAATTCCTTCTAATCAGTTATCCAACATTGGATGATACGTAGCTTTTCCTTGATATTCAATGCACACATAAATGTGGATTATGTTCCTAACATTACAAATCTACAAAAATAAATCATTTAGGGTCTGAATTTTACTTTTAAAATGACAAATAAAGAGAAACATAAAAGATCGAAGATGAGTTGAGTTAGATTAGGGTTCCTTTTGGAGGGAATGTGAAACCCATTCACATAATCTGTATTGAAAGGCTTTAGACCGTCACCATTTCTTGTAAAATCGAAAGAACAAAACTTTGAGACAAAACTTCAACAAAATAAAAAATAAAAAAACTAAAAAACTATCAATTACCCTAAACCCAAAGTCTCGACTGGTTTGGATCTTCTACCATAGTTAACGGATCTTGAAGACGTGTCGTGGCTAGGGTTTCATGTGTCTATATGTGGGGAATGGTGTGTATGGTGGTGGAAAAGATGCAGTAGGAGTTCCTTTCTATAGATATCGGCGGGGCTGGTCTTGTGATGCCATGGCGGTGGTAGGGAGGCAAACGATGATGGATAGTGTTGCTGAAAAATGGTTGTCCTGGTGTTGGTGAGTGACGGCTAGTGTTAGTGTGAAAGAGTGGTCAACAATTTGATGGTTGTGAGAAGGGATTTAGGGTTTCCTATCAATATTAGTGGGTGGGATTCATCATTTCACAGACCGTGGGCGTGGTGTCTTCGTTGTGGTAGGCGATTGTTGTCTTCCCCGAAGGAATGAAAAGAAAGTGTAAAGATTGGATTGATATACATCAGAGAAGGCAGAGAAGATGGAGTCATGGGTTACGGGAGACAATTTAGGGAAGAGCGGATTGATATTGACGGCAAAGTGTGTTACCATATAAAATTTTCTTAAAGCATTTTAAAATTGTACATCGTTCTTAAGTGATTGTACCTCTTAAATTTCAAGAAATGGACAATATGATTTATATAATAGTAAAGATAAAGAGTAAAGTAAAGACCGAAAATAAGTTTGATCAATTTACAAATTCTTAAAAAAAGAACTTGTTAAATGGAGCCTTATATGTTTTAACCAAAACATGGTATATATTAGCAGATATATTCTTTTCTAATAAATAAGAATTGTTTTTGTCTGTCACATTTTCATTAATTTTGTAAAATATAATTTTATAGTGATTTTAAATTAAATTTATTCAAAATGTCATGGGTTTTTTTTAATTAAATTTCATCTAGTATTTAAATATAACAATTGTAGTAAATATAACAATAAATACATATCAATTTTATTAATACAACTTTCCTTCTAATTTTAAAATCCCTAAATTGAAGTCCAATTATTTTATTTATATATTTAATTAAATTATTTATTTAAAATTAAAAGAGAAATGAACATTTTAATTTCAATAATTCAATTTTTTTTTCAATTTCCTTATAAATTCAATCTTTCTAAATGATTGAATATTATTTTATTTTTTTTGAATAAACTTGTATAGTATACATGTCTCACACCTAATAATGTATTATACATAAGTCAGCCTATGTATGTATATTATCTGTATCGACCCATGGCTTTAATACTTTGCATTTATTCAAACATATAATGTGCATGGGTTATGGGAAAATATCTTTGCAATATGGTATCATACCCAAAGCTCTAACCCTAGTTGTACATAGACATCATTTTATCATTTGGTTCTTCTACACAACTTCCAACCTTCACTCTTTTGTCTCATATCTCCTCTTTACAATTTCTTTCTCTTTTGATAGCTGCTTTAATTGAGAAGCCATATGGAATCACCAATATCAAGTCGGCAGTTCCTTTGACTCTTGATCTTGATTGTTTGAATTATGACGCTCTAAGAGAATTCCTTCGAACTCATTGCATTAGATTTGGGGTATCCAATCATCATATTTCCACACAAGAAAATCCCGAAGATCTAGAATGGAATCGAACCAACTTCATTCTTAACTCATGGCTCTATGGTACTTTATATGAATCTCTCCTTGAAACGGTATTCAAGAGGGAAGCTATCACAAGTCAAATATGTAAGAGCCTCGGGGATCTATTTTGTGACAACAAAGATGCTAAAGTGATCTAAGTCGATAACGAGCTCCAAAATATTGTCATGGGTAGGGTTGTTCATTGTTTGACCAATTGGACAATTTGGATTGAACTATTTGGTTCAGATATTCAGATTTTTGGATTGGATTTCACTAAAACCAAATTATTATTTTGGATTTCGGATTGGTTTTGGTTTATAAAGTAAGAACCAAATAATCTAAAAAAACCAAATAAATTTTTTTTATTATTTATTTTTAATATATTTGTAACATCCCGGAATATTGCAGGTGTTTTCGAATCCCTCTTTTTATTGCTATTTTGTCATTTTTAGTCCTTGGAGATGGAAGGGTGAAACCATGTGATGCCTAAGGGCTAAAGTTGCAACTTTAGGATCAAGAGGAATACGCTGAATGCATATAAGGGTACGATGAGCGTACTAGGCACGCCCTAGTACGCGGGGCATACACATGTGTACGTTGGGTGTATTCATGACATATGTAAACCCTAATATTTAGGGTTTGGGTGGTATATAAGTGTCCTTATGAGCTCACAACACTCTATCATTTCAGCCTCTATAGCCTTGATCCATTTCCCCAACCCCTAGCCTCTCTCTTGTGTGTGTGAGAGAGCTAAAAGAGGGTGTTTTGAGTAGTTGAAGAAGAAGGAGTTGCAGAAGGAAGGCAGCTTGAAGATCTCAAGTTATCTTGTTCTCTAGAAGCTCCAGGAGGTAAAAAGCTCCAACCTTTATGCTTGAATGATGTAGATCTTTCCTTAATAACTTCATGACACCTTTCTTGTCCCAAAAACTCCCAATATTATGCATGATGTGTTTTGGACGTGTTAAGTTGTCCTTTCAGACCCTAGGAAGGGTTCACTACAAACAAAATGACATTTAGTGGCATACGTTTTTAATGCCATATCATTTTTGTGCCACTATATTATACTTTTAGTTACATATTTTAAATGCCACTAAAAAAATTATAGATTTAATGACATATAATATTTTGTGACAATAATATTCAAACTTATTAATGACATTAAGATTTAAAGTGCCACTAAAATTATAAACTTTCTATTATATATAATTAATATATGCCACTAAATATTTTATTATAATTAACAATTAGCTTTTATGCTACTAAAGATTCTCCCCTTTCCACCCCACCATTAGGTCAACAAATTTCGAAGGGAGAAAACAATCACCAGTATCTACTATAGATTTCCGATGAATCATAACGACAATCCTCCCAGATCTTTGCGTATCTTATTAAGTAGTAATGGCAATCCATGATTGATCTTCACCTATCGCAAACCTATGTTATGTTTATCTCCATTGGCATCCCTACTCCGACTTGTCTGCTATGCTCCGACTTGTTTGATCAATGTACATATTGCGTTTCAACTTTGTATTTAGTTTAACTAGTTTCAAAATCACATAACACGGATTCTAATGGTATGTTTGTATGTCTGATTTGAGGAGTAGTAACTAATTGGGAGATTTTTGTTAGATCAATTAGGGTAATTCGTTCTTCAAAACTCACATTTGTATATCCCTGTTGTTAAGTTCATATGTTAGACTTTTCTTTTATTCTCATTACATATATGTTTTACAATGACATTTTCACTCAATTTCAACTACTTCTACCTTTATCATAGAGCTGTAGAAGTTTACTGAAAGTCTTGAATTTAGAAGCTGATGTTTGCTTCTCATTCACTAAAATTTGTCCTCAGTTCTAGGATATGGTAATGTACGAAATTCCCTAATTTGTGCAACTCTTATAGAGTAAAATGCAAGGTCGATATCCAAGGAATGAAATGCGGTTGCTTTTTGTAACTATATCCCTTTATTTTTTCAGAAGCAACTGTCCACATATGAGATATTATTTTTCTCTCTTCTTATCATGTTAGACTATCTTAGCCATTATGAAGTGTATCCTATTTTCTCAAATTACTAGTTGATGGTTTAGATGACTACTTTTTTTGGTAATGAATAATAGATTAGTACAATAATGTACTATGTTATCGTGCTAACACAACTTATTTCTTCATGTTACTGAGCTTTGTTTCTTAATACCTATTGCTTTGTATTTTCTAATGTTAATCTCAATAGACTGTTGATGTGTGCATATTTAGTTACATTTTTAGCACTTAATCTTAATACTTTTTGGTTGAATTATCACAACTAATGGACAAAAGATGCTTAATTACACTTAAATTATGTTTTCAACCTATAAGACATGCTCGGGAACGAAAAGGAGCGGGATTAGCACTCGGGAAGCTTTGGAATGAATAAAATAAGAAAAGAGCCAAAATTACACTAAGACTCGGCAAGTCTGGCACTGACTCGACGAGTCGTATCGAGGAACATTCGCGAAGCCTGAAGGAATTCTTGCCTTACACATGAGTTTAATGAGGGATCGCCGAGTCGGTAATGGACTCGACGAGTCGCCCATGTTTCCAGATTATTATAAATAGATAACTCCTATTTGGATTGAGGAACTTTTTGGGAACCCTTTGGAAGAGACTTGCGATTCAGAACATGAAGAGACACCTGGGAAAGTGAAGATCCAACCTAGATCCAATTTCTAAGAGAATTAAGGCACAATTCATTACTCTTTATTTAGATCTTTAGTTTTAATCATGTTGAAACTTATGGATTTTGTTTTTGAGTTTGATTTTCCTGTAATAATGAGCTAAACCTTTTAAACTTCTGTTTGGGGAAGATAAATTTGAGACTATGGTTTTATTTAATGGTAGGATTAATTTTTAATTGGTAAGATTGTTTTGTTAAGCTTGTTAAAGACCCTTATGCATTAACCATAACTATTCTCTATTAATAGGAAAACAATTAAGCTGCATGAACATCTCTTAATTGTTTATCTCATGTGATTTATGTGAACACACTGTTATATACCTAGGATTAGCGAATGTGAAACTAGGATTAATTAGAGAATAAGTAAATTAATTTGTGAGCTTGTTTGACGAACCATCAGCAAGAGGTTAATTGAAGGACCAATTTAATTAACCACTACAAGTCTTACTTAACCCGAATAAATAACCTAGGGAATTAATTAATTTAGACAACTGATCTCTATTTGAATTGGTTTATTTTCTATGGATTAGTAATAGCGAACATGAATCTAATCACCTTAGTCGGTAGCCAATGAAAAGTTAATCCATTGCACTATTACCATAAAATCAACCATAGGATCAAATGAGTCGAACCTGAATAGAAGTCTCTTTAGATATTGAATTTAGTTTATCTATGCTTGCTAGTTGTTAGTTAGTTATTTAGTTTAATTTTAAGTTAAGTTTTCTAGTCTTGAAAAACTAGAGAAAACCATTTTTATCTACTTTTTCTTACTTAGATAGTTCTAGGAATTAGTTTATAAATCTCCGTTCCCTGAGTTCGATACCCTGCTTACCTAAACTATACCACCAATAGACAAGTACACTGTCTTTTGTGTGATCAAATTATATTTTAAAAAGTAGGAATAAAACTACTTAGTTTAACACACATCAAGTTTTTGGTGCCGTTGTCGGGAAACAATTCTAAATTTTTAAATTGATTTCTAGTGTTATCGACCCTTTCTGTGAGAATTTTCTTGCACAAAGTTATTTTTTAGAGTAGATTTAGAATTAGAATTGATTTAGTAGTATTTAGTTTTTAGTAAATTTATTTTTGAAATTTTTTTGTTTTTGGCAGTGAACTCGCTGAGTCCATACGATCAGACTCGACGAGTCCATCGTTGTTTCCCAGTTTCGTTTTTATTTGCTTTTTGTTCTTTTTACGTGTGTTTTCTATTTTGTTTGCAGTACATTTATGACCAGAGGAGGAGGTACACCTCTGATCTCGCCATTTGAAGACCCGGATGCAACTCTTAGAAAGAATAAAGGCATAACAATTGGAGATTCCGAAAAACCGAAGAACTCACCATTAAAGAATCTCAAATCTGTTTTTAGCAAGAAAAAGGGCAAGAATCAAGCATCTCTTTGGCAAGCGACGACCTAATTAAGGAGGACATCGAGTACGAATCCAAAAGAGAAGAAAGCAAATTTGAAGAATGAAGTGGTCTAGAAGGCGAATTCGACAACACCATATATGGCTAACATCGATGAAGTTCCCATGGGCGAATGGAAGAAGATGATGTGTGAAGATACCGGTCTGGGCTCGTGCAACCCACGATTCCTTCAAATACCAACTTTGAACTTAAAGGCCACATACTTACCTAACTGAAATAAATCCCATTCTACAGAAAAGATCATGAAGACGCATACAAGCACCTAGAAGAGGTCAATGAAATAGCTGACTACTTCAATTTTCCTAATGTGGCCCGCGATACCGTTTTGCTTCGTATGTTATCGGTCACGTTCAAATGAGCTACAACAAATTGGCTAAAATCACTCCCTCCGGGATCCATCATTACTTAGGCCAAAATGAAAGAAGAGTTTATTGACCAATTTTGCCCACCATCAAAGATATCGAAGTTGAAGAAAGCCATAGCAAACTTTGAGCAACAAGCTTGAGAGTCACATTATAAGGCATGAGAGAGGTACAAAAGTTTATTAAGAAATTGCCCACATCATGATCTAAATAGACAACAAGAAGTCTCCATTTTCTATGATGGAGTGAATGTGACAACTCAACAACTCCTTGATTCGCAAGGACGACTAACAAAGAAGGCACCCCCGGTGACAAAACAACTAACTGAAAAATTCTCTAAGCACTTTAGAGAATATTATAATCCAAGGAATGATGTAACGAGGGGATCATCTTATGCAATTTCTGTTGGATTAGTGTCTAAGTCCATAACTATTTTGGTATGTACTTGACCCGATGGTGCATGGTCATTTTGGGTTGCCTTCACCAAAGCAACTTGATAGGATGAATTATGGAGAGAAAGGATTAAATATGATTTATTAATATATTATGAGAATAAGATATTAAAGGAGAAATCATATTGTTTAATTAATATTAGTCAAGAATTAATTAGTAATTAGTTTTGTGACTAAAAGAGATTAATTAAACTTAAGGGACTGGAATTGTAATTATAAGATAATTGCAATTTGGGCTATGGATTGTCTTAAATTAAGAAGTGGACGAATTCTATGGGGAAGCCCATAAGGAAATCGTCCAAGGCCTTAATTAAAGGAGTCTATGGGTTGGTTAGGGCTTAAGCATCCAAATTAGGGTTTCCTTGTTAGATAACCCTAATAGCCTCATTATATAAAGACCCCTTATGACCCAAAAACGTGGGGAAGACTTCTTTTAGGGTTAGAATACGTTTTGGGCAGCCTCCATCCTCTCTCCTCTTCATCCTCGTGCTTATGGTGTTTGTGAACCATTAGAGGAGTGACATTTGTGACTCTAAGTTTTCTAAAGTCATACAAGGAGATTTCAGATTGTTATTGCTACATAACAATCAATGTATGATCTTAAACCTATTCTCATGTTAATATGATTACTTGAATGCTAAAAATTAGGGTTTATAGTCTTGGATAACTTGCATGTACAATAGAGAAACCTAGATCCAAGCATTAGGGTTTGTGTGAGCACATAGGATGTTCTTATGGCCAAAACCCATCAGTGGTATCAGAGCCTAGATTGGTTTCTATTGTATTGATGCCTTGTGTGTTAAAAAAAATTCGATTTTTGTGGTTCTGCATGATGGACTCGGCGAGTCCCACTGTGGACTCGGCGAGTTGCCCCCTACTCGGCGAGTCCATGGGGGTACTCGGCGAGTTCGAGCGTCAGATGGAGCTATTTTCGGGATTTCTTGCTGTTTATCTTTGAGATACTTGCCTTTATCATATTAGATCAATATAAATCCGATTTTATGATATATTTGACTATATTCTTGATCTAGTTGAAGATATTATCAATTAATAAAATAGTTGTTTCCTTATGTGATAATTGATTAATTATTTTGATTAAATTGGTAAATTGTTTTGCAAGAAATCATTAAATAAATCAAATATGGATAATGATGTGATTAAATGTTAATTTAGATTATTTGTTATTTGATCCTTGTTGTTATGAAAAGTTTCAGATTTTCCCCTTTAGGTTTTATAGTTTAAATTTGAACCCAAAAGTTTTGTTGTTTTGAAATTTAAATAGTTGAAACCCTAATGTTTTGAAATGTTTCAAAACTTGCCCTCAAGTTTTGGAATTTAAATTTTGATTAAAAGTTTAATTTTGATGTATATTTAAATTCTAACCCTAATGTTTTGAAATGTTTCAAAACTTGCCCTCAAGTTTTGGAATTTAAAAGTTGATTAAAAGTTAATTAGGAATGTTAAATTCTAAAACCCTAGAAATGTTTTTTGAAAAGTTCAAATACACCCTTATGGTTTTATTAATTAATTAATGAGTATAATTAAAAGAGATTTAATAAATCCATAAAAGTTTAGGTTAACCATTTAATTGAATTAAAAGTGTGATTGTTAAAGTTAACCACATAGTATTTTAAAAGTATAAAATGCACCCTATACTATATATATAACATTAAAAGTCTAACATTATATATATGTATGAGTAAAAGTTAGTCTTACCGTTAGTAGGCCTCATTCACGAAGCTGGTCTATAAGGGGTGTTTAAGGAAATTGCCTATAAAATGGCGATTGAATGGGTATCCACTCTTACCCACCACACTCTTGACTAGTGGACGGTCGTTAGCCGAACGGGTAGGATAGGACGAAACCTTCCATTATAAGTATAATGAAATACAAAGTAACTAAATGTTTTTCAAATTCCCAATCTTAGTTACTTAGGCAAAAGTGAATTGATGCAATTCCATGAAATTACACTTTGTGCCCTTGCGATGACGTTAGTGGAGCATCTGTGGTTTACCGGCACACTAAATGGTTCTAAGCAAAGGTAGCAAAGGGTGACTCAATGTTTGTCATAGTTCGGTGGAGCGTGTGTGGTTTACCGGCACGTCGAATAGGTGATTGTAACATGTGAGGGCACCATGTAAGTTTGCATGGTTATTCACACCCGCTTTGTGATCCTCGGCATCCCAGTCACAAACTAGAGGGGCATATCGAGATTTAAACATGCCATTGAAATGTTAAATGAATCTCAAAGGATCTAGGAGTTTTCATAGATTTAAAACTTAAGTTTCTTTTTCGTTTTTGATGGTGGAAATTAGTGAATCGTCATTCACTTACCTTCAAATATTCTGGAACTAGATTACAACATCCCTTTTCTAGGTTGTAGCGTATTGTGTTGGGTCCTAGCCTTGGAATTTCATTTGGGTGATTTAGCAAGGACTCAATCAATCAACTAACTTGAATTTGTTTCTCCCGTTTTGTAGATGTCAAAGTTCGACAACTATGGTCTTCCTAAATCTCGTGGAACAAGCATTCCACATGAAGATGGTATTCCATGATTCGATCGAGGACCAAGATATCATGCTTCACTTCCTCCACCTCCTCCAATTGTTCTCCCTAACCCACAAGATCGAAGAATTGAAAGGTTCAATATCACTAAGGCCCTATTGGAAATGAAACATGAAGATGGTAAACCCGTGTGTGCCCACGTTCTAGGAATGAAATCACACATTGATAGGTTGATAATGTTGGGTGTGTCATTCCCGGATGAGTTGGCTGTGAATTGGGTTTTGCAGTCACTTCCTGAATCATATAATAAGTTCAAAAGAAAGTATTATATGATGGATCATGACGAGAACCTCATTGACCTAACTTACATGCTCATTGCTGCTGAATCAGAAATGATTTGGCGAAGCAATGGAGCGTATTTGTTGGGAAAGTCAACCGACCATGCTTCCGTGGACGTTCTAAGAGAAGTGACCTGCGTTTGCTGCCAAGAGAAAGGGCGTTGGATAGAAGTCTGCCCCAAGAGCCTGAGAATTCCAAAGATGGGAGAGTCAAAGAGTATGACTGCGCTTCAGGTAAAATCCACTATCTAACTTCGTTAAGTTCCTATTCATTGATTCAAAATACATGATGTGATAAGATTGCATTTGAATGTTTTTGCAGGATCGGTGAAAAGAAAGGAAGCTTGGTGAAAGAGCAAGATGAATCTAATCACAAGAAATGGATCTTGATCGCATGGACTTGAAGATTAGATTTTGAGCTTAGATAGTTATGATAGAGTTGTTAGAAATTTTCTTTTTGAAATACATAGTTTTCAATGGATTTTGCGTTGTAAGGACAAATGTTTTTCGCTGCTTTTATAAATAAAATAAATTTTGGTTTGACTTATTTATTTATTTGTTTACTTCCTTGCAATGAAATCGTTATGAAAATTGATGTTTGAATATTTCTACAAAAAATGGATATGATTCTTATTTATGGTGTTTATGGAAAAAGTCGAGAATTTACCAAATAGGGAGAGTTTCTCATCGCCCAAGTTTCAATCGGACAGAAATTTGGAATCACGCAACATGGTTGCATGATGAATGAGAAATTCCATATTTGGAAATTAGACTAATTCGTTGACAAAGTGTCAAGTGAAGGACTAGGAGATCGAGTACACAAAGTTGTGTGATGGTCAAAGTCCACCATAATAGTAACATGACATTCATCATGATTTACTAAAAGTTTAGTAAATATGATTATACTTATAAGATTAAGTGTAACTCTGAATTGATTGAAAAGGTTTAAATCAATGGCAGAACGAATAAAAAGAATCAAGTAGGCAGAAAGATAAAAGGTTCTCCATTATAAGAAGAAGGGAGAGTACCGTTTATGCTTTGTGATAGGTCTTAATGATTAAGAACCATATCTCAATTAACCCTCTAAGTGAGTCTTGGTACAATTGTATGTTTAAGAAGAGGAATCAAGAATTGAAGAAATGGTTAAATCAAAAGGTCAATCATACTTCGTTCCAATAACAAGTCTTAAAGTTAAGATTGTGGCAATAAGTGACAAGTATTAACAAGGTTTATGACATTCATTAAATATGGAAATTTGTGATGTCTTGGATAATACAAAGACCAACTAGGACCAATTTATGAAGTGTTTTGATAAAAACTACACTAAATCTTGAATATTTGTTTGTCAAGAAATGTTTATTGACAAGAGAATCCTATATGTCAAGGAGTCCGTGGGAGTCTTAATGGTCTTGAAAGGTTTCAAGAACAAATCAAATAAACCTTATCGATCATCACTAGCACACGAGTTGAGGCTTACAACCTATTGTGTAGACATTATTTTGTTTCTGTGATGTTTCCAATTGAGTTAATTATGCATGTGAGTTCTACGAGTTCTCATTTTGAACGCATAAAGGGCAAGGCACCTTGATCAATGAAAGGTACATTCATAGGAAAAGGTGAGCTGCTTAACTACTTGGAAGACGTGGTGGGCAGCTGTGCTACCATAAGGCAAGAAATCAAGATTAAGAAAGTTCGATCCATACGAGTTTGAATTTGTCGTAAACTTTGGTTTTGACAAATTCATATGGATAGGAACAAATACACCGTTTAAATCTAAGTGTCATAAGATTTCCTCCTTCATGAAAATGATTGTGAGGAAATGCTTTCACTAAGAAAGATTTTAAGAAGATAGTGATTGTAAAATTGCATTCTCGAATTCGATTATGGTTACGGTATCCCTTTCCATAATTTGAATTGTGAGGTTTGGCAATTAGTCTTAAGTGTTTAGACACACATATGAACTATCTAAGGCAAAGGTGTATAAGTTCGAGAAGCCTTGATAAAAGATTATCAAAGCATTAAGTATTAGAAACATGGACTTAAGAAATTCAATAGGTATTGTTTTTGTGAAAGTTAAGATGTTTATGAATACATGTCAAAGATAGTGGGAGCATAAGTGTTATGTTTATAATAATCATCATGATAGTGGGAGCATAAATGTTATGATTGTATGATTATTAAGGCAGGTATTGCAAGTTGGCAATATTCATTATAGAAAACAAGAGTCATTCTTTGCAAAAGTCGTAAGGATGGAATAGTTGTTTTGCTATAATTAAGGGAGAGAATATTATGCTTCATTTCAAATCTAAAGGCTTAGGTTGTGGAAATAACTTAGTCAAAGAAACATAGTGTGTTCTTAAAATTTCGATTATGATTATGGCATTCCTTTTCACAATTCGAATTTTGAGAACATAGCAAATAAAACATTATGCATCGTGTCCCATACGCTTCGGGTATAGGATCGATTGCAAATGCTTTAATGTTTGACCATTCTAAAATTTTCAAAATGTCTAGTGCATTTAGAGGGAAAAGGGACTAGAATCGGTTTTGACTAAAATAATTAAACAACTATCAAAGGACAATCCAAAGTTCGACGAGGATTGGTTGCTTATGAGTAGTTGGAAGCATGGTATTGAATGGACCATATCGACATTATTACGAATAGAAAAGATTCTATTAAGAATGAGTTGTTATATGGAAATTATGGAAATGTTTCCATATTGGATGGACCATATCGACATCATTACGAAAAGATAAGATTCTATTAAGAATGAGTTGTCATATGGAAAATATGGAAGCGTGTCCATATTGGGAATTGAAAATCTATGTTTAGATTAGAAACTTTTATGCAAAAGGATGTTTAAAGGAATGTACTTTGAGTGAGAGACATCATATCTAAGGAATTGTCTTGTAACAATCTCCGATAGAAGATTTTGTAATATCATTGGCAATAGTCTTTGTGACTTTGGTGCAGTGACATTACGAAAGAATCATTGCATAGAATGTTAGAATCTAGCATATTATATAAGTAGAAAGAATTTGATATTCTTTCACTTATGAAAAAGGATTTGGAGTTGTGAAATGAGAATGATTGGAAATGTGTTCAATTTGATCTATTTCACAAAGTAAGAACCATAGGTAAACATTGTGTGCATACTAGGAGCATGGGACAAGTGTAATAATTCAAGTAAGAAGTTGATTACCCGAAACGACAAATAATGAGTAATCGATATGGTGATAAATAAAAGGAGTTTTATTTATACTCAAAGGTTTGAGGCCATATGGGATTAGTATTATTCTTGTATTTCACTTTGCATGTTTTGACTTCCTGAATAATTTAATTGGTTAAGAACAGTCAAATTATTCGAACGGGCCACAGTCGCTCATATCTTGGAAGTAGGTATGAATGAAGACTATCGTGAATTGGTGTGTGGATTGTCTAAAAGAGTATTAGACATAAGCAAATGTTTGCTGCAACGTTCATGAGTGCTTATAAATATGAATTTGAGCATTGGATTAAACCCACACTCACTTGGATCACTCCATGAATTGTATCACGAGTGATTGGTCAGATGATAACATCTTATATTCTTGAAACCGAGATGTGTGAGTTGTATCTTGCTAATTGGTTGCACATTGATAATATGTAAACGCACTAGTAACTTGGTGTTATAAAACATATTGTTGTGTGTGATTCGGTGAGTAAGTGCAAGCAAGCATTGTATCAAAGTTTATCCGTTCCTTTTATCCAAAGAAGGATAAAAGCGATATCTTTGGGCCCCTCGATGACTTTGTGATGACAAACGTAAATGCTCGGCTGGGCTAGGGCTAATTTGATTTGTTCAATTAGTCAGTCGTCATAAATCGAAAGTCGAGAAATAGTACAAAGAGAATGATTTGAAATCATATCTCATACGATATCTAGAATGGAGGAATATATGATCCCTTATCTAAAGGACACCTGTATCTGATAGGATCAGAGTTGACAACAGCTTTGGAAAGCTACGATTGCAGATCAGGATCTGAAGTTATACGCAGAATAGTTATTAGACTTATCCAAGTGGGAGACTGTTGGATTAGTGTCTAAGTCCATAACTATTTTGGTATGTACTTGACCCGATGGTGCATGGTCCTTTTGGGTTGCCTTCACCAAAGCAACTTGATAGGATGAATTATGGAGAGAAAGGATTAAATATGATTTATTAATATATTATGAGAATAATATATTAAAGGAGAAATCATATTGTTTAATTAATATTAGTCAAGAATTAATTAGTAATTAGTTTTGTGACTAAAAGAGATTAATTAAACTTAAGGGACTGGAATTGTAATTATAAGATAATTGCAATTTGGGCTATGGATTGTCTTAAATTAAGAAGTGGACGAATTCTATGGGGAAGCCCATAAGGAAATCGTCCAAGGCCTTAATTAAAGGAGTCTATGGGTTGGTTAGGGCTTAAGCATCCAAATTAGGGTTTCCTTGTTAGATAACCCTAATAGCCTCATTATATAAAGACCCCTTATGACCCAAAAACATGGGGAAGACTTCTTTTAGGGTTAGAACACGTTTTGGGCAGCCTCCATCCTCTCTCCTCTTCATCCTCTTGCTTATGGTGTTTGTGAACCATTAGAGGAGTGACATTTGTGACTCTAAGCTTTCTAAAGTCATACAAGGTGATTTCGGATTGTTATTGCTACATAACAATCAAGGTATGATCTTAAACCTATTCTCATGTTAATATGATTACTTGAATGCTAAAAATTAGGGTTTATAGTCTTGGATAACTTGCATGTACAATAGAGAAACCTAGATCCAAGCATTAGGGTTTGTGTGAGCACATAGGATGTTCTTATGACCAAAACCCATCAGTTTCAGAATATATGTCGGCAATGATGGCGATGTTGCAAAACATGGATAGGAGAATGACTAAGATGGATCAAACAATCCATGCTATACGGGTGGGATGTGAAAATTGTAACGGACCCCATCTTACTAAAGATTGTGATTTTGATGAGAATGGGAACTAGAAAGCTCAAGTATACTATTCAAGCGGTGATAGATTTGATAATGATTGGAGAAAACCGAAGAAAGAATGGCTACCATATGATGAGTACAAAAAGGCCAAGGAAGAAAAGTATAATAAAAAAGCAAAGGGTTTTTACCAAAAGGAGGAGCCGGTGCAAGAAAGGAAACCAAATTTGAAAGAAATGCTCACTAAATTTGTATTTGCATTCGAGAAGATACATAATGATACCGATGCTGCAATACAAGAGCAAAGAAAAATAATAAGGAATCAGAAAGCATTCATTCATAACATTGAAAAGCAGCTAGGGCAGCTGGCCCAACAAATCAATCAAAGACAACCGGGTGAACTTCCAAGTAATACAGAAAAGAATCGAAGAATGGATCATTTGAATTCTATAACAACTTATTCTGAGAGATTTTTCACTCCTATGACCCCTGAACAGAAGACCTCCGTAAAGATACAAACAAAAGAGACAGAAGACTCGAACTCAGCAAAACCCGACTCGACTCGTCGAGTCCCAGTAAGGACTCGATGAGTCCAAGTCCTTATGACAAAATTACTTGTTCTTTAAAGCCTTACCGGCCACCATTGCGATTTCCGAGTCCAGCCAAACCTGATGATCAGGTTGAAGAGTATAGGAAGTTTATGGAGCATATAAAGGCCCTTCAAGTGAATCTACCGTTTACTGAAACGATACTTCAAACAATATGCAAGCTTGTTGAGAGTCTATTTGCATCTAGAAAATATATGGCAAAAGTAGTTGAACTAGTATTGAATGAGCTACCAGAAAAGATGGGTGATCCGGGAAGCATCTCGATTCCTTGTCAATTTGGGAACATAATTGTCACACATGTGTTGACCGATTCGGGAGCAAGCATAAATCTTATGCCATATTCCTTCTTCAAAAAGCTAAACTTGACAGAGCCAAAGCCAATTCAAATGACAATCCATCTAGCCGATAAGACAATAATACATGCAAAAGGAATGTGTGAAGATCTTCTCATCAAAGTCGATAAATTTTTGTTCCCTGTTGATTTTGTAGTGCTTGACATGGAAGAAGACCCTAAAGTTCCAATCATTCTGGGGAGACCATTTTTGAATACTGCTTGTGCATTAGTCGATGTGTGCGAATCTACATTAACACTAAGGGTGGGGAATGATTCGGTGGTGTTTAAAGCTAAACAAGAGAAAAAGCATGAAGAGACAAAAGAAGATAAAGTTTTCTTAATAGATTTGGATGATGAAGTGCTAGAAAGAGAGCTTGCGCTTTTACAAGAAGAAAATCGAAATCAATTTCTATTGTCTTCTAAAGAAAATTTTGATGCTGAAAGAGATTTATAGAAGATAGATAAAATGCTAGAGGAAGCTGATTCAAAATAAATAATAAAAATTATGGAAAACTCATCGACTCGCCGAGTAACATCGACTGACTCGACGAGTCCAATCGAAAATTTCAATTCTAATGAAATTCTTGTCCTACTACTTACAAGTTCCCTTTTTGGCCTTGACATGCACACTAGTCTTGATCCTTTGGAAAGTCCAATAGAAGAGAGTGAAATTGTTGAAAATTTTTGTGACTTCCAAAATGCACAATTGGCTTACCTTGACACGATAATGAAAAAAGATGAAGCAATTCAAGTTGACAAGAAGGCAAGCTTGGGAGAAAAGGAGAATGCAAAGGCTTGGATTAATGACATGAATAACTCACCCATTGAGTCAAACATGGCTAATCAAGAGACAAAGACAACTACAATCAAATGAATGAAGTGTCCGCTTTTGAACCACCAGATTCTTTAGTATGTGATCAAGATGGGATAAAATCTGTGACCTCAAGTGATGATGAAATAATGATTGATAAAGGAAGCGAAAAAGGAACCAGAGGAATGGGAACGATGGGTCATAAGCATGGGGTAAAGAAGAAGAAGGTTCGGAAAAAGATCAAGTGTGAAATTGAAGAAGATGCCATAACGAAAAGGAAAGAAGAATTGTGACGAGCATATAAGAGAAAGATACACGCTTACAAAATAAAGTATAAACAACAAAAGACTAAGCATGAATTCCCGATGAAGGACAACAAAGAAACGTAGAGCGGGAAGTAGTCCAGCTAACGACTCCTCAAAAAGAAGCGCTTAACGGGAGGTAACTCGTCACTAGAGTTTGCTTTCTTTTACCTTTCTCTTTAGTTTTATTTTTTGTTTTTAGGATTTATCTATCTTCGTCCTCTTAATTGTACAAAATGATTGGTTTAGGGCAAGCATGGTATGAGTGTGGGGTGTGTTGAATATATTTTTAAGAAGGAATGAAAAAATGATGAAATTTTTCAAAAATAACGAGTGACTCGGGGAGTTGGGTGACTTACTCGACGAGTCTACAAGAAATTCGGAGATTCTCAAAAAACGCGACCAGACTCGCCGAGTCGGACCATGACTCAACGAGTCCATTTACTTTACTGAAAAATATTATATATTTTTACCCTTCTGTAAATTAGGGTTTTAACCCTAAATGGTAAACACAACTCTCATTCAACCAGCCGCAAATTCTCGACGTGCCTTCTCTTTCTCTCAAGTTCTCATCACATTTCACCAATTTTCTTCAATTTTCTTAAAAGTCTCCAAACAAGGTATGATTTTTATTCTCTATTTGTGTTAAAGCTTCAATTTTTAGAAAATTAGAGGTGTTAATTAGGTAGAAACCTGTTTTTGAAAAGATTTGAAATTCTAGGGACTCGGCGAGAAACATGTTTTTCACCTGTTTTTGATGAGAAACTGATTATTAGACATCTTGCAGAAATTTTCAATTTTTACGAACCATTCGACCAGACCCATTATGCGACTCGCACATTTCATCGGACTCGGCGAGTCTTTGCATGAACTCGCCAAGTCACACCTGCTGGAACCCAGAATTTTTACTTGCTTAATGGTTTCTGTGTTTTTCTAGTTTGGTTGTTGTATTATGTGTGCAGGAACATGTTTTTCCAGGGTCAAAGCTCACAAGGAAGCCAAGGGGATCATCCTTGGTTGAATTTTCCACGAATCGAGTCCAAATCCACTATGACGAAGTGGAAGAAGAAGCTTGCGGAAATCAGAAAAAAAGATATTTATGTGCCCAATGCAATAAATTGGGAATGGCTGGGGGAGATGCACTATGAAGAAGAGTTGGCCCCATATTTAATCAAGACTTTTATGCATAATGGGGTGTCCATCTCATGTGATGGATGGAGTCGAGTGTTTAGAATGCAGGAGCCAGTTTATCAAGAATTGTGTTGGGAATTTTTCTCCATAATTACTTTCTGGGGTGGGAATGACTACTATAACCCTGGGAATATTACTTTTTGTCTTGGGGGAGAGGTCCGCCATTGTTCTATGGTGGAATTAGCTTGGGGGTTGTGAATTTATGACTAACAATTGGTCCACACAGCTACATTTGGTACCTTCTTGGAGCATTGTCATAAAACATTCCCGGAAGGTGTTACGGGCTCAAGTTGGTGGAACACCATTGCCAACAAAGTTTATATCCCCAAGTCGGCTCAAGAGGGGAGCATCCGATCATCCACTCATCGCCTTATTTTAAGCACCATAAACATGAGAAAAGATGATGATAAGGTTCCTAACCTTGATGTTTTTTTATTTATGGAGGATCATTAAACCCAACACCTTTTGCAACATTCCATTTTGCATGACTGCATATTTGAGCGAGGAGGCGGTCAAAGATAGGAAGACTTCAAAAATAAATGACAGGATGTTTTTAACCCGCCTAGCTCATTCTTACGGGTTAATGGAAAGGGGTGCATGGAATTTCATGACATTGGTCCCGACTCTTCCTTTTAGCATTATGCTTTATAGGAGGGCTAGGATAATTGAAGATTTTGGAAACGGGACCTATGCTATCCCTCATGATGATGTGGTTGTAGGACCCGAGGAGCCGGGTCGACGGGTAAGGAGACATGAAAGAGGATCCCAAGAAGAACCACCAGTGATTCCGGTTGATGAAGATGTGCCAATGGATTGGTAAAATTTAGAGTTAAGAAGATTCCAAGATGATATAGCCCGGGGTGTGAATTTCAACGAGTCCAACATCCGCCTTTTTAACCACTTCCATATCAACCACATAGACGAGGGTCCTTATCCTTACATTATGACCTGGGAAGAGAGGATGAATGTTGGGAGAAGTGGAGTGGGAGGAAACAGAGCTCAAGGAGATGATGAAGATGATGAGGACGAGGATGAAGATTGAAGTTTTATTTTTATTTGTGTTGAACAATTTGTTTTTATTTGTTTTGGTTGTTTGTTGGAACTTTTAGTAATTTAGGATTTTAGTAGTTTATTTTATCATGGTTTGCTTTAGTGTCTTTTCAGAAATTTGGATGAAAGGGGAAGCATGCGAAAAGGGTCTCGTGAGTGATTTAGTAAGCAATCTGAGTCCAGGCGAGAGGAAATGAAGTCTGAGTATCGAGTCCAGTCGTGAGGAGTATTCAAAGATTCTAATTACTGGAGAAGAATATTAGAATTAATATAATTTTGAAGTGGTTAGATTACATCAAACAGACCTAGAGCAGAAAATAATTTTTTTTCACCCAGCGACTGACTCACCGTGTACATCTATCGACTCGACAAGTCGCAGTATAAATTCACGATTGCTACCTTTTCGCAACTCAACTCGCCGAGTCAGATTACCTACTCTACGAGTTGCTATTTATTTGGCACCTCAAGGTGATAATTTGATGCTATTATACACGATAATTGGCTGCACTTTGAAGATAATTTTCCAAGCATTTCCGAGAGTCTTTCCTACATTTTTAGAGTTGTCAGCCACACGAGATTTGACGCCCTAGACATCGATGAGTTGTTCCCATGTCTAAAGTCAATTGAAGATGGAGCTTTTGATGAAGAAGATCAACCTCGCGACTACTATCCCATGGGAGTTTGATCCAATTCCCTCTTTACTTTTTGTGTTTTTCTTTTTCATGCATAACATGCAATGGGGACATTACATGAATTAAGTGTGGGGTAGGGGGTTGGTTATACTAGTTAAATTAGAATCTTAATTTTAAAAAAATTTGCATAAGAAATTGCTAGGAATTAATTTAGAAAAGAGTAAATTACACGAATGGTCCCCATGGTTTGGGGTAATTTGCACGTTTGGTCCCTAACTTATTTTTTTAACTCGGAAGGTCACTGCTATTTATTTTTGTCACGCGTTTGGTCCCTGTATTACCTAAAAAGACTATTTTGCCATTGATTTTTTAATTTATTTAAATAAACACACCCTCAACCTCATCTCCCTCACCTTACCTTACCTACCCCATTATTTTTCCCTATTTAAATAATAGTCTTTTTTGGTAAGACAGGGACCAAACGCATAATAAAAACAAATAGTAGGGACCAAGCGCGTGACAAAAACAAACAGTAGGGACCTTCCGAGTTAAAAAAATAAGTTAGGGACCAAACGCGCAAATTACCTAAACCTTAGGGACCATTCGTGTAATTTACTCTTTAGAAAATTTTGGTAAAGCAATTAGGATTCCATGCTAGTATTGTATTTGATGATTTTATGAGGACCCAAATGTTTAGTTGAGCCGATATATGTTATAATGCATTTGTGGCCCCCTTTATTCTTGTGAAATAATAGGACAAAACACAACCTCACTTAGTTTGAGGGATGCAATATGTTTAGCAGCTTAAACATGAAATGTATCTAGGAAAGCTTATGTAGTCATTGCACATAAGACTAATGCCTTAACCAATAAGAGTTCAAGTGGAGCGCCCTTGCTTAAGCGTGTAGGTACTGAGTGAAAAAAAAGTGAGTTACATGTTAAAAAAAGAGAGAAAATTACATGAAATTTGTAAAAATTTTGGAGCAGTCAAAGTTTGAAGATCAAAAGATCAAAAATACTAAAGAAATTCAAAGTTTGAAGATACCAAAAATCAAAGAAAATCAAAAAGGTTGTTTTATTCCTACTGTATAAAACTCTTTTTTCATAATAATAGGATGCATGTATCTTTGGTTGATCTTCATTACAGATATGCCAAAGCTTACTTTTTTCTGTTAGCAGGTTTCTGAATAGTGAAATTCGCGATTTACTTACATCATTGTGGATAATTAAATGTAAGAATACCTAAATTATATTTTTTTGTAGGAAATTTGTGTTTAAAGTTGTAAAAACTATGACATTTGGACAAGTTCAAGATGCAACATATATTTAAATTGTTGGGATGTAGTACTCAGGTTATCTTATGAATTAAAGATGGATATGAAATTTTTACCCTTGGACTTATTTTGCAGGTTTTGAAGGTTCTTTTATCTTTTCCCTTAACCTATTCTGCTAACCCAACATCCAAGCTATCAAATCAACCATACATTTCTGAATCTTCTATGTCATTGTTATCGGTTCTTGTATAGGTAACCCCCACATAATTCTTTTCTTGACCAGAAAATAATTGATGATGTGCCCCTCAGACCAGGCTAGAGAAAAGCGAGCCCCCAACAAGGCGCTCTTAGCAAAGAGCCGGCTTAGCGACTCGGTCATCTCGGTGATCTCGGATCCCTACGGGGCGATCGCGTAGGACTCTCGCGCTCACCAAGCATCGTCCTTCAACTATAGTCCAAGGATAACGACTCCAGGCGACAATGACCCCAGTCAGAGCATATCGCCTGGACCAATCGCTACACCAGACACGAACATGGAGCCTGACCCTTTAATAACAGCGATGGATCCCATCGGAACCGCAATCCCTGTCCCTTGTAAGAACCGAGGAAGATCTCCAGTATAAAGGGATCAGCACCTTGCCTTAAGGGGTAAGCCATATTTTCCATGAACATACACCTTCATACTCCCAATTCCTCTCACTAACTTGACCGTCAAAGCGTCTTTCCGAGACCTCCTCTCGGAGAGCGGTTGGCGTTTTTCTTTCTTTGCGACCTCTCAGGTTCCACCCCGATGTTGTTAATCCTTAGACTAAGTGCACTACTAAAAAAAAACCCCTTTAATGACGTGCAAACAATGACACTCACTGATAGAGGACGAGCATTTGTGCGTGCCCTAAAAAATAATGTCAGCTTTGCAAAATTTGAAGGATAGAAGATACGCATTTGTGCATGCCTTAAAATTAGTGTCCAACAAAAAAATTAAAAAGACGGAGGGAACCTATCATAAAAAAGTGTGTCGTGTAAATGTGTCGCTTTATATTTTTTTAAGGAAGGTGTGCGCGTTCTCTTGGGGGAATGAAATCCCAAAAAATTAACCCGCCTGATGCATCTCCTTCTTCTCATTCTAAAATCCTCTACCAAAAAAGCCTAATAATCCTTTAAGCAGCTTGTCTTCCACTACCTCCGCTCTCTCTCTCTCTCTCTCTCTCTCTCTCTCTCTCTCTCTCTCCCTTCTATTTGCAAGCCTTAAGCCGCCATCACCAGCATGAAACCTCATAAGCTTTAAGAGTTCGAAGTGCCTAAGCAAACACCTCCGCCATCTCAAGATGTCAGTTCAAGATCGGAACACCACATCGCAGTACACGATGTCATCATCGTCCCCACAAACTGCTGTCAATGGCGGAGAAAACGAATGCGACTGGGTCTGGAACGAAATCAAAGCCGAAGCTCGTCGTGACGCCGAATCTGAACCATCCCTCGCCAGTTACCTCTACTCCACCATCATCTCCCACTTATCTCTCACACGCTCTCTCTCTCTCTCTCTACATTTAGGAAACAAACTATGCTCCTCCACCCTCCTCTACGATCTTTTGCTCAACACCTACTCCTCGGACCCATCTCTCCTCCGCCACCATCGCAGACCTATGAGCCGCCCGTCAACGAGACTCTGCCTGCATCTCCTTTGCTACAACAGGTAAGAGATCATCATTAAGCTTCAAATGATTTCCTGATAGTCAAACCTGAGAATTAGTTTGCTAAAATCATGGAATTAGGGCCTGGTAGTGCAAAAGACTCAAATGGTTTTTTCTTTCCAGTGACGTCCTCTAGAAACGCAAAGTGGTGGTACTCAGCCTTTCACAATGTCACCGCCATGGTTGGTGTCGTTGTCCCCAGTCTTCCTTATGCCCTATCTCAACTTGGATGGTATCACTTTTCCTTCAATTCAAGTCTTCTCTGTAAAAAAAAAATTTGTTTAAACGATGCACATAACATGTTCGATGAAAATCCCCACACAACATCCACTTTCATAATATACAATTTGGTTGATTCAGGGACTTTGGAATCACAGTACTAGTCCTATCCTGGGTGATTACACTCTACACACTATGGCAAATAGTGGAAATGCACGAAATGGTTCCAGGAAAAAGATTTAATAGATACCGTGAGCTAGGGCAACATGCTTTTGGTGCAAAACTCGGGCTTTATGTTGTAGTCACTCTACACAAGGACCACTATCCAATCCTCTTTCAACTTGTGTCTTTCCTTCTTATGATATATTCTTGATTGTGAGGAATCACAACTGCCAACTCAGATGCTCATATAGAAAATGGAGGTCTTGTTTCTGATTTCGATGAAAGTTAGATTACTTTTACTGCAATGGAGGTTTGCTAGTTAGTTTCATAATTAAAAATAACTTGTTCTATCATTTATACAATTTATCATTTTAATTTTTTTCTTTTATATTATTATTATAAGAAGATTGTAGAATCACATAACTCGCCTTTTACATTTGAATGAAATGTCAATATTCTTATCCGGTTGGATGTAATGCGAATTTATAAAAAAAAACTTGTGATTTTATTACAAAGAGTGGACCATTAGAACTATTACATGTGTTCTTTTGATGCTTTTGTTATTGGTTCTCAAATGAAATAAACTTGTGTCATCAAGATGTGCCATTATTGATACATTTTAAATTGGTGATATCTTCTTTTGGTTCTTATCATGTGGTTTTCTCTAAAGTGCCAAAGAATGTATCATTTTCTCCTACATCTTTGCAACCTCCTATTCTTGGACAACTACCACATCAAGTTGCTTGGAGATGTGGGGTTCCATGTTCAGTTGCACTAGCCTCATACTTCTCATTCCGTCTCTTTATAATCTATCATACCACATCCTTTCAAAAGCATGTAAGTTCTGTCGCCATATCTGTGGAGCACCATCTCCCTTTCTCGTATCTTACACTTAACTAGTATCAAATACTAAAAATCTTCCGGGAATTATGACAGTGTCCGAACAGCAGCTGTGTTGCCTCATATATTGTCAAAGCTTGTTCATCTCCCTTTCTCGTATGTACCTGTCATTCAAGTTTTATTCTTTCTTACTTAGACACTTTAATTATATCCTGCTAAATATTGATGGAAACATGGTTTCTAGTGCTTTCAATGCACAAGCTATAGGAGCTGTTGTGGATGTTGCAGGTGCTTGTCTAAATGTCCATCTTTCAACAGTTCTTCTTGCTTTGCTCTCTGCCATGGGAGATGATGAGAAATAAATGTTTTATCAGACAACTAGACACGTGGCAGAAATCTAGAGCAAAGAACAACAAAATGGAAATGGAAAAGACTTTGAACCAATTGAGTTTAATGAGAACTCAGGAGAGGAAGATTATCTAATTCTTTGTTTTAATAAATATATGAAAGCTTATTGATTTTTCATACATTCTCACTGTCATTTATTTTTATTATTACAACATTATACTTTAGATCTTTTTTCTTAAGAAAGCAAATCTGTTTATAAGCATTATCATGACATTCTACTTCCACATTCTATTATTTCATCATTTTGCACCTACCTCGAAGTTGTGGTATATTGTGATGGAAATGCTTAAACCTGGTTTCACAAAACGAAATGTAGTACCCTTGATTGATGCTTTTCTTTGTTTCTTTTTTCACTCTCTTATCTATTTTATAATTCTTATTTCTTGGGTGGTGCTGATGTAGATATTTTCCTTATCTCTCTCTTAGGTTTCTAATAATAATACTTGATGAATTTCCGGTCTTCGCCTAAATAGAAAGTTGTCTTCTGCTACCAGGTTATACTTTCTACCTGAAAATCTATTATATTAGCTTTGTGTTTGGGTAGATTTTTCACTGTTACAATGTTGTAATTTGAATAAACATAAGTACTATGTAGGATGCTGTAATAAACTAATAACTGATAGTACATTTGCACTAACTAGATTTGCTTCTAATATTATGCCACAGTTCCATTTTACATTTACACATACTCTGGGCCAATGGAAGCAGGTTTATAGATGGCTTCTAAGGTTCAACACACGAAACATTGTTTAATTTTGTTTTCTGAGATAATGTTATGGCGTCGTGTTCATGATAGATACTATTTGCAGATATTAACAAGTGGAATGATTAGTGGCGATCAGTTGGCAGTGAAACAGATATTTGCATTAATTTCACAACCCCTTGAGGACTTTAAATATCTTTATTTTCCATCATTTGTTGAATGGGTTTCATGTATGGTACAAACCTTTTCCTTCAATCATATTTATCTTATTAGAGGGGCTTTGTTTCTACTATATGCCAATATGCTTTCCTGAGCCTCTAGTTCTTTTGGGTTCTACTTGGTGGATGCAGGTTTTTCGTACTACATCTTTATGGTTAAGGTTAAACTTATGGATGCAAGTTATTTATGGTAGTGATCTTGATACTTATGTTTATGGTAGTGGGCTTCCATGTGCAGCTGATTAAAGACCATCACCATTCGTATGTATAGCTTGAATGCATTTTTGCTTAATCATAATAATAATTTAGTTTTATATTATCTTATTGTCAAGTTTGTTTAGTAAGAAGAGTAAACACGATATCCTTATCTCAGTTGCAGTCAAACCACAAGCTTTCGGGGCCAATTCAGTTGCTGAGGCCTTTTCTGAATTCAAACACCTTCTTCTTGTGTATAAGTTCAATTGCAAATTCAGTACTTTCTTGTGTATAAGTTCTATTAGAAGACAAACATATTTTTAAACCCTTTGAGATTTATCCATTTGTCTACTATTTGAATGATTATTTGTATGACATAAACTTTTGTGCAATGTATTATATTTTTTGTATATGGTATTTTATTTTCTATTATGAGACATGAAATGCAAATTTAATTTGAAAATTAGTAAATCTATAAATACTTAAAAAAAAAAAATTAAAATTACGATACGCAAAAATGTGTGTCATCTTTATTTATGACAAGACCTTTCTTGACAACGGCTTCATTGATACACATTGCGTGTCATAAATGCACATCGTCTATAGAGGACGTGCGAAAGCGCGTCATCTCTCGTTATGACAGGTCCTTTCTTGGCGCGCATTTGTGCGTCGTCTGAGCGTTTTACAACGCGCATTGAGCATCATAAAAGGCTGTTTTTCTAGTAGTGGTGGTTCAGAACCAGGTCACATCATTTGGCGCCATCTGTTTGTGTGACAGTAGATACGCAAATCCTTTCTTGGTTTTTCATTATACTAACTTGACCGTCGAAGCGTCTTTCTGGGACCTCCTCTTGGAGAGCGGCCACCGTTTTTCTTTCTTTGTGACCTCCAAGGTTCCACCCCTATGTTGTTCATCCTTAGCCCAGGTGGTTAAGAGCCAGGTCACATCATTTGGCGCCATCCGTTTGTGTGACAGTAGATACGCAAACCCTTTCTTCTTTTTTCATAATCGCACATGACGAAGAAGTCGACGGGTGAACCATCAGAACCACCACATAGCCTGATACACCCGGTGGAGTTGTTGGAGGCAACCAACACTTCGGCGTCACCGTCTTTCGGTGGTCCGCCACCAACCCATGAAACAACACTGTCATCTGTTGGCCCACCATCGTCCCTCGAAGCGGTACCGTCTTCGGTGGTCTGCCACCGTATCTTGTGATAACTCTGTCACCAGATGCACTTCCAGCTCCCGTCACTACAATTGCGCGGTCTGTCCTACCTCAGAACCAAACAACACCCACCATGACCCACATAACCATCCCACCACTACCAAACGACAGCGCACCTATCCGATACGTCATACCCACTTCTCCACCCTTTTTCTCCAATACCGTTAGTCCTCGTAACCCCCAGATGACAACCGTAACACCTTTCGCAAGTAACCTACACACGACCAACACTATAATAGGCACGGGCGTTATATCACAGCCACAGAACCACCAGCAGCTGACGGCAGGCACTATACCAACACCGCCACTTGCATTTTACCGGCAAACACCCTTGGCCCAATAGCAAACACCTTTGGCCCAACAGTAAACACCCATGGCCCAACAACAAATACCCATGTCATACACTTTCCCCACTCCGTTACAACCGTTTAACCACTATGGTGCAGCAACACCAGACCTCACCGCTTATAACAACATGTTAGTACAACCATTCCTAGCAATGCAACAGCCGGGATACCACTTCAGCCAACAAATCCCAACCCAAGACTGCTTATCGCTAAGCGTCACATCGCCATTTGTCAAAGAACTTCTGGAATATCAAATCCCCAATACCACCAAACTACCCCACCTTAAAACAAACAATGGAACTACCGAGCTAGACAGCCACATTGACATGTATGAGTGGACCATGACGTCCCTCAAACTAGATGGGTAGTTCTGGTCTACATATTTTCCCACTACCTTGGAGAGCAATGCAGGAACATGGTTCAAGACGTTGAGTGCGGGTAGCATCAGCAACTTCAGCCAGCTGAAATACCTATTCCTAACAAACTTCATGCAACTCCGGAAGTACAAAGGTGATTGCCATTCAATCAATGGATGAAAACAAAGAAAAGGGGAGACAGTCAAGGACTACTTTACCAGGTTCACGAAAGCAACACTAGATGTCCCAGGACATGACGAAGGCCTAATTGCACGAGCATTCACCTGGGGATTATTACCAAGTTCGTTATCCCATATGCTCATGGGTAAAAAACCCCAGACGAGGGTCGAGTTGAAAGAGCGAGTGGAACGCTTCCTACTAGGGGTAGGAATCGGTTCAGTTTTTTGGTTTTTCGGTTTCCTCGGTTTGAAATTTTTTTTAGTCCAATTCGAAAACCGAACCAAATCGAATTCAAATTCTCTAAGCCAAACCGAAAACCGAATTCTAATTTGGTTTGAAAATCGAGGAAACCAAATATTATCATAAAAAAATTTCAAACATAAATTAAAATGTTTTTAACATAGAAAACTAAAGTTGCAAACTGAAAGACCTAAAGTTTGATACAAAATGATCTAAAGAGTAAATAGGTTAAAATGATTTTTACTTTATAGTTACTACTTTTATTTAATATAAAATATAAAATATATATTTTAATTAATTGACTGATGAAATTCGGTTTTTCGGTTCGATTTGGTTTAAACTTCATGAGACCAAAACTCGAACAAAAAACCAAATTTACAATTCGGTTTGGTCTCAAATTAAACCAAAAACCGAATTTGAATATGGTTCGGTTTGAAACCGATTTCGGTTCAATTTGGTTTTCGGGTTTTTTGGTTCCAGACCAAATAATTCCCACCCCTACTTCCTACGCCAGGAGGAAGGTGAAGCATCGAAGAAAGCATACATCAATGACATGACAGCCTCCGCTGGGAGGCGGAACCACCAACCTACCATCTACCCTGACTCTCGAGGGGGTAGTAGGTTCATGGGTCGGGACAGACGACAGCCATGGCGTTTCAGGCCCTTCATTAGAGATGATAAACGAGGAATACAAACAGAAATTTACACGGCCGATGAGAAATCAATAGCGAAAGGCACCAAAGCGCGGTATTGCGAGTATCTTGCGCAGTTCTGAAAAGGGAGATCGAAGAGAAACAACTAAAAGACAACGTGATAGAAATCGCTAAGAGCCTACGGGCTAAGTTCGACGCAGAAAACCCCAAAGATGCCGCCGAGAAGACGGAACATAGATTGGAAATCCTGACGAGCCACCATTAAAGGGGGAGAGTAGAGCGTGTGGAAGGCATACGAGGCATTATAGAGGCAATACGAGGGCTGACATTCTCCATGCATGACCCAAGCCCAACTGTGGAGTGCAGATGGCCCCTTCTTCATCCAAAGGTCCATCCAGGATGTGGTCGTCCACCGGGTATACGTCGACACCAGAAGCTCAGTGGATATCATCTACAGACACTACTTCCAATAACTACCGAGCACGTGGAAGGAAGGATTGAGGCCAGCCACAAGCCAACTCATAGGATTCAGTGTGCACAGCCTCTGGCCCCTAGGTACGATTCACTTACCATTCACATTACTTAACCAAGACAAGACTATGCGATGGACTACTCTGATAGATTTCATGGTCATACGACATCTGTCAGAACATAACATTACACTAGGTTGAACGACCCTACTAAAATTCGGAGCAGTCCCATCAACAATCCATGGGATAGTCAAATTAAACATGAGCCACAGACCAGTAATGGTTCTAGCCACACCCCAAGGGAACTCAAATGTTACGAGATCATGCAACCAAAGGACATCTAAGCTAAAGCCAAAAGACCAAGACCAGACTCATCATACAGAGGAGAAATAATCAACAGAGAGCACCCAGACCAGTGAGTGATCGTGGGGACAACCCTTCCCACAAAATCAAGAGGGGCGTTGGTCCAACTCCTACAGAAATACAAACACGTATTTGCATGGACACCCACAAACATAGTGGGGGTTGACTGGGGAATCATAGAACACAAGCTGATGATAAACCAGGAACCAAGGAGATAAAGCAAAAGAACTGGGTCCAAGGAGGAGATCGGAACAAAGCAATCAACGCAGAGGTGGAAAAGTTAACCAGCACCGGAATCCTTAGAGAAGCGATTTTCCCCACAAGGATCGTCAACCCGGTAATGGTAAAAAGCATGATGGCAGTTGGCGTATATGTATTGACTATTCGGATCTAAACAAGGTGTGCTCCAAAGACTGTTACCCACTACCAGAGATAGACCAGAAAGTAGAGTCGCTACAAGGATTCCAGTGGAAATGCTTTCTAGACGCATACAAGGGATATCACCAAATCCTGATAAGTAAAAACGAGGAAGAGAAGACAACCTTCTACACGGATCATGGTACCTTTTGTTACACAATAATGACATTTGGGCTAAAGAATGCAGGGACAACTTACCAGCGGCTCGTCGACTCCTAGTTCGCCAGTCAAATCGGTCGGAATATCAAGGTCTACGTCGAAGACATGGTTATAAAAAGCCCAAACAAGCAGAAATTTCTACAAGACGTAGAGGAAACACTACAAACCTTGGAAAGAGCTAAGATGAAATTAAACCCTGCTAAGTGTATTTTCGGGGGTGGAAGAAGGCCAATTCCTGGTGTATTACGTGACAAAAGAGGGAATTCAGCCGAGCCTAATCAAGATAAGCGAGCTCGAGGAAACGCCTTCGCCCTGCGCGCTGAAGGACGCGCAAGGCTTGAATGGAAAATTGACAGCGCTCAATCGATTCATCTCCAAGTCAGCTGAAAAGGCCATGCCACTATTCCACACACTCAAAGGGGCATTGAAAAGAACAATTTCCAATGGATGGCACAAGCCGAATCGGCATTGCAAAAGATAATAAACGCGCTCCATACACTCCCTACTTTGGCTAGCCCAGTACCCGGTGAAGTGTTATAAGTATACCTATCCACATCAAGAGACGTCATCTCGTCGGTACTGGTAGTTGAGAGACATGGGCACCTGCTACCAACCTACTTTGTGAGTCGGGCCCTGCAGGGACCCAAAATGAACTACCCGACCATCAAGAAACTAGTGCTCGTCTTAGTCTACGCAGCATGAAGGCTCCATCGGTACTTCCTGGCCCACCAAATAGAAGTATTGACCAGTTGCCCGATCAAGAAAGTGCTTCTAAAGCCAGAAACATCGAGATGACTCGCAAAACGGGTTATTGAGTTAGGAGAGCACAACATCAGCTACCATCCCAGGGTAAGTATGAAGGGGCAGGCCCTGGCAGATTTCTTACTCGAAATCCTAAGGGAGCTCCAACAAGAAGTAACCGGTACAGATCATCAAGGATGTTCGAAAGGAAAGGCCAACCAACAGTGGACCCTCTACACGGATGGAGCTTCCAGCAAAGAAGGATCAGGCGTAAGGCTGATTTTAACCAGCCCTACGGGTGAGGAAATCACATACGATTTGCGTTTTGACTTCCACACTTCCAACAACGAAGTAGAATATGAAGCCTTGTTGGCTGGCCTCCGATTAGCGATAAAAATGGGGGCAGAAAGAGTTACGGCACTGATTGATTTGCGCCTAGCACCCACCCAAGTATCAGGGGAATTCGAAGTGAAAGAAAAACGAATGGAAAAGTATGTCAAAGCGGTACAACAAATCACAAGCTCTCTAAAAAGTTTCACGAACAAGCAAATTTCGATCGGAAACAGCAAGCGAGCAGACGCCCTTAGCAAGTTGGCGTCAACATGTTTTGGACACCTCTCATAGGAGGTGCTAGTGGAAATACTAAAGGAGAGGAGCATTGTCGAGCGGCAAGTTGATTCCCTATCAGTAGCGCAACCCAACTGGATAACGTCTATCATGGACTACCTTCAGCACGACATACTCCCCGATGATCATGGAGAAGATCGAAAAACAATGGTGTAATCCCCCCAGTATGCAGTCCTGAAGGGAACACTATATAGGAAAGGCCATACGGATCTGTGGCTAAAACGCATAGATGGTGCGGTAGGAAATTTTGCTCTGAAGGAACCCCACGCAGGGTCAGTTGGAGCCCACGAAGGAGCGCATGCGCTTACAGTCAAAAGTGCTACGTATGGGCCTTTACTGGCTAGAAATACACCAAGATGTGGTCGAGCTAACACGGACTTGCGTGGAATGCCAAACCTTCTCGCAAACGCAGGGAGTACCACCATCCAGGTTAACAAGTGTACTTAGTCCCTGGCCCGTCTATCAATGGGGAATTGACATTGTCGGCCCTTTTCCAGAGGCACCAGGGAAAGTAAAATTTCTAGTCGTGGCAGTCGACTACTTTACGAAATGGATAGAAGCAGAACTGTTGGCATGCATCACTGGGAAACAGATAATCAAATCCATCTGGAAAAACATCATAACAAGATTTAGAACACCCAAGATCTTGATCAATGAAAATGGTTTACAGTTTGTTGAGAACCCCTTGAAGGACTGGTGCAGTGAAAGAGGACTAGAATAGAGATTCACATCCGTGGCCCATCCACAAGCCAATACACATACAGAGTTATCTAACAGGACGTTGGTGCAGGGGATCAAAAATGGCTAGCCAAAGAAAAAGGCAATTTGGTAGATGAACTACCAGAAGTCATTTTGTCATACAGAACCAAACCACAAACCAGCAAAAAAGTGACACCATTCTGTCTGGCTTATGGAGCCGAAGCAATGCTACCGATAGAAATAATGATAGGATCAATACGGACGGCGTATTTCCAGGAACAAGAAAACAGTGAAAACCTAAGGGAAAGCTTGGACCTCCTAGAAGAACGGCGCGAGCGCTCGAGTATGAGCCATGCCACTTACAAAAAGGTGGTAGAAAGATGCTACAACCAGTGTGTTAAGGACCAAGCGTTCGGGGTAGGAGACTTCGTCCTACAAGAGAATGAAGTCAGCCATGCACAGCCCCGAGGGAAACTAAGCCAGATATGGGAGGGACCATACAAAGTAATCGAGGCACACCGCACCGGATCTTACTCCCTCGAGACCCTGGAGGGAAGGAAAATACCCAGAACATGGAATGCAAGGAACCTGAGGAAGTTCCACGTTTGAAAAAAGGCAAGCCCCTATACAGCAGGGAGAACGAAGGCATACCTCCTTCAGGAAAAGTTGTAAACCCCTAAACAGTATGGAGAATAGGGAAAGTGCCCTATGACCGGTTTCATCATCCGGACCAACAAATGGACACTTAGGATAGTCCGATAGGGAGTTGTAGTGCAAAATAGATATATATCAGAATTACATAAATAAAAGAATACACATTGTCTTTAGCATGTAATGCAATGAGCATGCTTAACATTTTAGCAAACGCAACATAAAGGATAATTAATGAGTCCAAGATGCAATATCATATAAAAAAAAAAGATAGTCCAACAGAAAATCAACCTACACAGAAGGTTCAATACAATTAAAAGAAAACATGAAAAACAAGGCAATTCAACAACCAAAGTTAAACGATAACCCACCTACGCGCAAAGGCCTTGTGGGCCATAAGCTAGGGTTACCAACATAACAAAGGCCTCAGGGGCCCGAAAATGATTGAAACGTACCAAAATAAAACAAAAGCTTCAACAACATTTTTCACACCCTGTAAAGGGCAGCTTCGGACGACTTCACGCACCACCACCGGCACCACCATCACCGATTTCACCACCACCGACTTTACCACCACCGATTTCACCAGCTCCTGCACCCAAAACACCCACACCCTCTTTACCCTCATCAAATGCGCACAACACCCTCACCCCGTCTACATCTAAATGGCCCAACCCAAGCAAACCAGCAAAATCCATAGTTGCAAAAGCCAACTGGGCATCATCCAAGGTTGAAGAGTGACTCGACCGCGAGTCACTAGCAGAGGGGTCATAAGTCCCAGCGTCAACCTGAGCTTTTAAGTTCGCCCAACCTGACTCCTCGGCAGCCACAAAGGCAGCATGACGAATATGGCTAATACCACCTGTCAATTCGGGATGCTCGAGAAGCTTGTCCGTCACACACACAAACACAACTTGGAAAAGCCAATTACAATCCGCTCTTAACACCTCCAACTCACGCTCACGGTCGACAAGGTCCCGTTCCAGGCTTTCATTCTGGATCATCAAACCTTCATTCGCTTGGGTCTAAGATTTCACTTGAGCCTTTAAAACCCTATGCATATCTTCTAACACCAACTTCCCCGACAACATAGGCTTGTTCTCGCTTTCCAATTGACATTCGGTGGCCCTTAGGTCCGCTACGTCACACATCAAACCAACCTCACTCTCAACAAGTGCAGAATGCACACGCTCCAACTCACCAAACCACAGAACACAATGGGACCTCGCGGATAGATATGTCATGGCCTGCCCAGCGGCATAAGCAAGGTTATGAGCCAAGACGACATTGCTCATTGAGTCCATATCATCCACGGTGGCGGGGGGAAGAGCATGAAGAGTAAAATAAAAGGCAACAGAACGCACAAAAAAACAAGAATCAGGTCATAAACTCCATCCTGGAACAAACACGGGTGCGCTATGCAGCACCTCCACAGTAGCGGACTCCAAAAGCAACTGCTCAGGACTACCTTTCAAAAACTGAGGATTAACACCAACACCTGAAAAGACATCCGTTGAGTGGGATGAAATAGATGACAGCAGGTGAATAAGGCAACGGTGCTGCATCACGTGCCGCCCAATGGGCCCCGATCGAGCTACCCTCAGGCGCTGGCCCGGTCATCGCATGCATAGCCTTCCTTTTTTTACAACTCGGCGAGCGCCAGCCATAGCCCCAACCTTGCTATCCACCACACTATCAGTCACTGGTCAAGTAGGAGTATGAGGCGCAATTGTGGGGGTCACGGCCGTAAAGGAATCTGGCTGGCTTCCAAACGTAGTAGAGCTCCCCACGGTCTGTATGGGCACCGGAGCAGCAACAGTTAAGCGACGGGGGGAGGCAGAGTCTCGTACAGGGACATTACGCAGTGCTCCAGCTTTCCCTGGTAACGACCACGTAGCACAGAGTCCATGGAGACGGAACATTCGACACCTATCAAACAAATGGAGAAGACAAACATGAGAAAGCAGAAGCAAACAATAAATCCTCCCCTTTCTTATTTCAATTCAAAAAGTGAGGGGAGGAGGAGAAGGAGAAGGGAAATGAAGAAAAAGGTAAAAATAACCTACCATTAGAAACAGTGTAGAACACATACATCTCCCCCCGGGAGCGCCAGTTGGGGCTCATTTCGACACCAGCAAGTATGACCTCCAACATCACATCAACATCCACCTGGAGAGTGCGCAAGAGATCGGCAGTCGCCTGATTATCAGGGAACAACTTGGGGATGGTGTCAAATAACGCAGTCGCTCGAGGATGCTCGCGGATGAGCAGCTCTTGGTTGACCCACAACCACTTGTCCTGCCAGTTCTTGGGAGGTTTACTATCAAGAACGAGATGATGCCCCCCACCCCCGGCGGGTAGAGAAGGTGTACTTTTCATTGGTAGCAGCAAACCGAAAGAAGAACTTGAAAACGAAGTAGTCGGGAACGATGCCGTTAACCCGACATATTATCTCGAAGGCCACCATCTTGTGAACAACACCGGGGGTCAACATCTGAACAATGCACCCATTACGCTGGAGTATTTCCTCTTGAAAGTCAATCAACGGAAGACGAAGGCCGGCATCGAAGGTCTTCAACTAAACATCCACTTTCCCACGCGGAGGTCGAGTAATCAAAGAACCAGAGACCGGAAACTCCACTCCGTCAGCCGGAGTGAGGCCATAAGCCTCCTAAAGTGTGTCGAACTTGGCGGAGTTAGGGATCAAGCTCTGGGTGGAAGCCATGGTGAAAAACAGAAGAAGGAAAGAAGAAGAAATGAAGAGACAAGATAGGAACTGGAAGAAAAAACTGCTTGAGAGCAATAAAAGTAAAAAAGGCGGGATTTACGAAAATCCCTGACACGGTTGGCGTAACCGCCGCACACACGTCGTAACGTCACATCACAGGAAATGTAGTGTCGACCGAGTAAAAGCATGACACGTGCACCACAGTTAAGTCCAAAACGTCATAGCTAGCTAGCATACGATATGAATACTAGACTGGGGGACTTGATGATGTGTACCTCAGAGTGGGCTAGAAACAAGTGAGCCCCCAACAAGGCGCTCTTAGAAAAGAGTCATCTTAGCGACTCTGTCATCCCAGTGATCCCGGATCCCTAGGGGGCGACCGCGTAAGAAGCTCGCCCTCGCCAAGCATTGTCCTTCAGCTAAAGTCCAAGGATAACGGCTCCAGGAGACAAAGAGCCCAGCCACAGCGTTATCGCCTGGACCAATTGCTACACCGAACACGAACGTGGAGCCCGGCCCTCCAATAAGAGTGACGGATCCTATTGGAACCGCAGTCCCTGTCCCTTGTACGGACCGAGGAAGATCTCCAGTACAAAAGGATCGCCACCTTGCCTTAAGGGGTCAGCCATCTTTTCCCTGAACATACACCTTCATACTCCCAATTCCTCTCACTAACTTGACCATCATAGCGTTTTTCCAAGACCTCCTCCTGGAGAGCGGCTGAAGTTTTTCTTTCTTTGTGACATCCTAGGTTCCACCCCGACGTTGTTCATCCTTAGCCCAGGTGGTTTGGAGCCAGGTCGCATCAATAATTGTTTTATTTATTTGATTAAATGTAGTGATAAATTTATATATATATATATATATATATATATATATATATATATATACACGATATTTGGTCTTAGACCATTAGAAAGTTTAATTATGAAACTCTTTTAACTAGTAAGCATTGGGTTATTAACCTTACACAATTGCTTTTAAAACATGTTTTTTTTAAGTTAAGTTCAAAGTTATCCATATGTCATTTTAGCGTGGGATTAAAAATCATAATGAGTATTGGTAGGAAATCAAATCGAATTCAACAATAAAAGTTTAATAATTTTTTGATTTGCATCAATATTTTAATATTGTTTGAAAATTGTTTGCATACAACAACATTGTTGGTTACATATAACTACTAGTTTACTTCAAACATGTTATTATTGAATCATTTTAATAAGAATTAACAAATTAGAACTGAAAAATTATTGAATGGACTATGATATAAGTTAAATTTCATGGTACATATGTGTCTTTTCTTTTAATTATTTTTTTATGGTACATTGAGGTACTTTATCTTTTTATGTATACTAATATGCATGTATTAATGATTGGTGGGGTTTATAGTAAGATGGTTAGGAGCAACAAGTTATGAGTCATATTTACTCATTCTCTAGAAAATTCGTTGTAGGTGTATGTCTTTATGCTTCAAAGAGAATAGTTATCAGTTTATATTATATCAACATAGGCAAAACTTGAGTGTTATTATGGTTAATTTGTTTTATACATAACTGAAAAGTAAAGGTATCATGGGGATGTTGGAGATAGGCTATCACCTATCCAATTAAGTGCTTTGGATGGGCAAGAAATACTATCACCTACTTGTGGAGTTGATCATAATACTACATTTTCAGAGTCAAGTCTGAATGTATACAGCTAGGGGTGATATGTCCCCTTAATTCTTATATATTGCTTCATTTTAACAATTATTGATAGTAAAATTGTGTTTGGAAGAATAGTTTTGTTAAAAGTGCTTAACCCCTTTTCATCCTTATTAGTCTTAGGGGGGATTTTGGAAGACTAGGCCATGGTAAGTCCACAAATTTCTTTATTCCTCAGCTAATAAAAGCATTACAACAGTTTCGTATAAAGAAAGTTAGTTGTGGTGATAGCCATTGTTTGGATTTGATGGCACACCATTGTCATGTGATGTTGCTTTCTTTAATGTCTAGGAGATTAAAAAAAACTTATTGTATCTTGAGTAACAAATTTCACCTATTTTATTTATTCACATAAAGTAGTTTAGATTTCTTGTGGATGGAGGCATACACTTGCTATTACTAAAAGAGCTAATGTGTTTTCTTAGGGCAGAGGTACAAATGGACAACTATGCCACAAAGAAGCTATTGACAGGTAAATATCAGAAAATATGAGAATAGTTTTATTAATTCTTTTACATAAGTTATTATTCCGTTATCTTTCCTGTGCTATTATTTTCTCTTCTTCTATTCCACCATACATTAAGACTTAATAACAATGTAAAGCAACAGGGCCCAAGACAACAAAGTCCAAAAGATGGCCCAAACTGAAGCCCAACATGAAAAATCCCTCGTGACTGAGTACGTGGGGCGTACTCAGTTGTACGCTAAGTGTACTCGCTATTTGGCTTGTATGTTGCGCGTATAGACTTGTTCGCCCAGCGTACTCATCCATTAAGGAAAAATCCTTCTTAAGCTCTTTATGCTCAAGACAAGGAGTCTTAATGAATGTCTAAAACCATAAAGTCATTGACTTGATGACTTTGCATGCCCCAAAATAACCAAACTTCAATATAAAGCATTATATTTTCACCAAATGGACACAATCTCCTACATGGGGAATTCCAAACCCTAAAGGAGACAACTTTATGAATCTAGAACCTCAGAAACACCAAGAGTGGCAACTCATAGCTCCTGGTGTGGTATCGAACCACTAGATCTCATTTTGGAACCAAAACAACCAAAATTCATACATAATAGATCTAAGCCATCAATGAACAAGTTCATAGCTTTTTACCTCCAGCAAGCAATAAATGAAACACATCAAGCTCTTCCTTGATCCACAACCTTACACCAAACTCCATCTTCTTGGAAATGATCCAAAACACCAAGATGCACATAATGAACTCAATAACACCACCATGTAGGCTAAGGGATGATTTCTAGGGTTTTGGGACTTGGAGGCTTGTAGAGTGGCCAACCCCAAAAGACTTAATGTGCTTATTGTTATATGCATTTCATGCATCTTTTTTGTAGTTTTACTCCATTAAAGTGCATTGCATATAGGATTAAACTCATGCATTTTGCATGTTTTTTGGGATTTTTCATGAGGAGATTTCATTCACACATTTTTATGATATTTCATGGACTTTTGGAGGTTGGATCTTACTTGAGGAGGTTAAAAAGAGTCGAGGACAAAATTTCAGGACATGCGAAGCACCAAGGAGCAAGATATCAAAGAAATGAAGATTTTGGCTTTACAGAGATTTACACGGTTGTGTGAATGGAAGCCTTACGTTTACACGCCCGTGTAAATGTAGATTTCTGCGTAGTGTATTATTTTGTTTACGTAGGAGCGTAAACGACAATGTTAATTTACGCAGGCCGTGCAAACGTAAATGCGGGTTATAATGCAGTTTTTCACCATTCTTAAAAGGAGGAAACAGTTTTTTAAGGGGAAGCCGAATTAGGGGAACAAAGAAGGCGATTATCCATAGGCTTTTGAAGTTGATTAACACTTGGGAACATTTGATTTCATTTTGTAAGAATTTTAATTTCATTTTCTAGATTTTTGATCTTGTTCTAGTCATGAGTGACTACAACCCTAGATTCTCCAACTTTATGTCTTGACTTCTAGTTGTGATTTCAATCATATAACTTGATGTTTGTTGTTAATTTTCTATGTAGTGAATTTGATTTTGTTTCAATTGAATGTTTGATTCTAATTGTAATTCTTACTGATTATTTGAATTAGGGTTATATCATTCAAGTTATCTAATTGCAAAATCCGTAATTGTTTTGTAAAATAGAACTAGGTAACAAGCACTAAACTGATTTCTATTGAATGAATTTAGTTTAAATCTTATTCACACATTATTATTCTCCCAAGCTTATGAGGAGTATTGAGTGTTGTTGGGAACATTCACATAAAGTTTAATGCAATATTTCAACCTATTTCTAAGAGCTTTTTTAGATTAGATTGGTAAGATCCGGATTAATCAAAGACCTTATTTTGGTTAATCAATGTGGTGAATGGGAGGTGCTAGAGCTTGTTAGCATTTCCAAGTACCAATTTAGATAAAATTGAACAAATATTATTTCATCCTTGGAATCACATTGCTATTTTGTCTTGCATAGAGTTGGAGTATTTACAAATATTGAATTTGCTTCATTTAATCAAATGCTTATTTATTACATCAATTCTTTTTTTTAATCATAGCATATAAAACCCCCTTTCTTGTGACCACATTTGTACCTTACGCATAAAGGGTATAAGCACTTATCTCATGTTTCTGTGGATCAACCCTACTTACCTTATACTAAATTATTAGTGCATAGTAGTAGTATTTAAAGAGTGATTTGTACCCCTTTATTTGTTGGGTTTGACACACTTAACAAATTGGCGTCATTGCCAGGGACACGGTTTTACTAACTATTTATGCTAAGATTTTTGTGAGTAGGTACATCTTTATAAATAAAAAATAGAAAAAAAAACAAACAAAAAGTGTCGCTCAGAGATGACTACTCCTTACATTGAAGACCAGCTTTCTGAGCTAGCTCAGTTAGTTATGATGATTGGAAATGATCAAAGTGTGCAACCCACACCTATTCCTCACGATTTTTGCACTCAAAGTGGACATCATACCGATATGTGCCATATTTACAAGGAGAATGGGGAGAAATGCAAGAAAAGGGAAGCTACTACTGGCCAAACCAATGGAGTTATGATCAACCTCAACATGATTAATGGTGGGAAAACAACCAAGCTTGGGGAAAAAACCAATGTCAAAACCAATACCAAGCTTGGGGAAATGACCAATACCAACCAACTCCACAGTTCCAACAACAATATCGTCCACCTCCCCCAACAAATTGAAACTTCGAGTATGTCCTTGGAAGAAATTGTCAAAAGCATTGCCACTATTACCCAAATCTTCCAAGAAACAACCAAAGCTAGCCTCAAAATCTTAGAGCAAAAAATTGCACAACTTACTCAATTTGTGAGTATAATAGAAGCTCAAGGCAAATTGCTATTGTAAACTGAATAGGGCACAAGGCATATCGTTTCTACCGTTACCTTGAACGATAGGAAATTTTTTGATGATTCAAGATTTCAATTTGAAGGTGAGGAAGAAGAGGAAGAAGTGGAGAAAGATGTCATGGAAGCTATAGAGGAGGTGTTGTAGGTGACAAAAGAGAGGCTTAGTCACCCATTACCAATGAGAGACTCCTTTCACTGGTAGACCAACCACAAAAGCCAGAAATGAAAAATCTGCCAAAACCTTCAAAGGACATGTATCTCAAGAAGGAAGATACCCAACCGGTCACCAACCCGACCACCTTATCAAAGAAGGAAGAGTTGATGACCTTACAGGACAAGTAGAAAAAAAAGGTTCGGTTGGACGCTTATGGACATTAAGGGTCTAAGTCCAGTATGGTTCCTAAGCAAAAAGAAAGTCAAGTATAAGATAAGTACTCCATTGAAGGAAGTGACGAGAAGGTTGATGTATTTGAGAGCCCCGCATACTTAGATTGATCCATTTTCAAGGGACATGTCGAGCCAACAACTTTAAAAAAGAAAGCTAACCGGGAGGCAACCCGAGGAAAATGAATCTCCGGCTCCAAAAATATTTCACGGATAGCTTGGGGAGGATGAAGAGGAGGTTCACACCACAATTGCAAAGGCTGCAAGAATGATTTGGTAAACTCTTTCCATATCTTTAACCATTCATATTTTACTTAAAATTCAATTGGTTTGCATTTGTGATTGTTTTGGACCCATTCCCAACCCAGCTACCATCCTCCATCACCCCCGATAACTAAATGGTATATCCCCCTTCGAGCATCGAGGAAGATGCAGTATTTTAAGCTTGGGGAGGGGCGTCCATCCATGCATAAATCCCGTTGTATGTAGGTTGCATGTAATTTTTTATATTTTTGCATTGCGTTATTTTTCTTTTTCATCATTATTTTTTTTTTCATTTTTTTTTTGCATAGAAAATTTTTCAAAAACCAAAAATATTTTTTTTTCTATTCTATTTTTCTTATTTTTTTTCATTTTTGCATTTGCATTGCATTCATAAAAAAATAAAAAAAAATGATCCAATCCCAAGCAACCGAATCTTCTGAAAACAGTTGAGCTGGTAAGTGAGTCGAATGCCTTGAGAATTACACTTGCTCATTTTATTAAAAATCCCAAGCAAGCTAATTGCACACGAACACACATCCCGAAGCTATTTGTGCAAAACAGAAAGTGAGAAGATTGTCAACATTGGAGCATAACAGCAGGTACGAGTCAATTCTTTGGGACATATGACTGATCTTATGAGTAGTAAATGCTCAATTGAACTTAAAATGCCAAATTCAAAAATTCATAAAAAGAATACAAAATCTCAATGTCCTGAGGCTTCCAGCGCTCTAAAAAGTGATTTATACTCATTCCCTTTTATATACCCTGCTTGGGGACATAACTTCCAGCTATACGTACGGGTCTTTGCATGTTGACTTCAGTCCCCTGAAAAATGTCTAAAAGCCCCTCACAGTAATAAACTGTAACATACACGTTTTAGCGAAAATATGAAATTTGGAAGTCTTATGAGATTCCAATTAAAAGCCAAATAGTGAAATTTAGCGAAAATATGAAATTTTATATAAGTAAAATTTTATTATTTGATGTTGTATAGAATCTCTTTAGAAACTTGTAGGCGAAAACCTCGTCAAAATCCGAGTTATAACGAAGAAGTTATGACCAACCAAAGATCCGCGACAAAACCAGCACGACGCCGAATGACATAAAAAGTGAGTTTTTGATAAACTACTTTTTAGCCTTAGTAATCTAAATGAAAGTCGTAGTATTCGTTAAACCGAGAAATTCGATAAAAAGAACGCCAAAATCTGACTTCATATGAGGAAGTTATGATTTTTTGAAGTTTCAACTTAGTAGTAGACAGCTAAAAACTCGAATTTTAGATCGAGCGATATTTTACCGATACATCCTAAACGAGAACCGAGGGTCTCGTCATATATAGTACAACGGTAAAAAGTCTGACGAAAACGGATGTCGGATGAAGAAGTTATGAATTTTTAACGGATTTTCCTGTCCCGGTCTGTTAAAAATAATAATATTAAAAATAAAGTCAAAATTAGCCGACGAAGTCTAATTGAAAATTGTAGAGCGTAATTTTTAGCTACGCGTGCATATAAAGAACGTCAAAAACGGAGCTCGTATGCGAAAGGTATGGATTTTAGAAGTTCGGGGCCCGAAAATCGAAAATTTTCGCATAAATAGTACCGGCCACGTCACCTCTCACGAAGCAGGTGCGTCACCGGAGACGTGTACCAGACCGAGCTGCTTTGCCGCTTGCTTCCGAGACCGACGCGTGTTCTTCCCTGATTCGCCGAAGCCGAGGTCCAACAGGAGCGAGACACACCTCGCCTACCAGACTCGTATCCGAACCTCCCCGCCGAACCTCGCATCCGAGCCTCCCCTTCTCGCCACCTGCCCCTCGCTGTTGCTGCCACCGAGCCCTTCGCTCCTTAGCCGACTCCAAACCTCGGCCCTATATAAAGAGGACCTGCGAGATCTTCCGACTAACTTTGAAAATTTGCCACTTTTAGCCCCTATTTCCATATTTTCTTCATTTTGACTTTCCCCGAAGCCCTGAAATCAATTTTAGCACCCGAAACACGTCCCTAGACCTCCGAGAAGTCCAAAAATTTTATCTTTTGGTTTTGAAGCCCTACCTTCGCAGAGCCCGGTTTTCAATTAAGCTCCCGGTTTTCAACATAGAAAGGCATATTTAAAGCCGAAGTGTTGTCCAAATTACTATTTTAACCCCCGGTTAACTTAAGGTGAGTTCAATATATAGGAACAATTGTATGTTATGTGTTATGTGTGCTATGTGCTTTTCAGTATTATCATTCTGAGTTATTTTCTCGTGTTATTCGCTATGTTTATAGCAATTGTAATACCTTTGACCATGTGATCAGTGAAAGGACTTAGATTCACATTGGTACTGGTACGTAGCCTCTGGCCATGTAGAGAATGTCTCCGTAAGAGAATGACTTCTATTCTGTGGCATTGGCAAATGGTTAGACAGGACTATAAGCCTGAAATCTAACAAGATGTTAATCAGAAATTGTACGTCTTCTATGCCATTTGGGCCAAAGCTTTATTGATGTATATCAAAAAAATTGAAAAGAATATCTTTGATTGATATGAACGCTTGTCACATGATCTCACATACATCTTGTTGTTCCTCTTTGCTTTGCCACACTGAAGTATATATATATGGCATAACATTATATTGTATCTATTTTTGAACTCACTAAGCGTCACCGCTTACCTTATCAATGTTTAACAATTGCAGGCAATAAATAACTAGTATGTTTACATACTATTGAAAGATGTAGAATAGTTTGTAATAGTACTTTTGTACTACTTTTTATGTTTGTATAAATTACAATATCCTGGGTAGTTATGTAATATATATAACACTTTGTAATAGAAGGTTTGTATCCAATAGTTTGTAAATCCTTTATATCAATGTAAAATATTGCTTTTATAAATATGCAAATAGCATGTTTTGGAGTAATGATATTGTGAAGTACGAAAGTTTGGGTCTTTCAAAAATACGAAAGAATGGGGTCTTTCAACCATGGTATCAAAGCAGTAGTTTAAGCGAACTAAATTCCACGGATTGGTATTTAGACTTAAACTATAGGAAGTTCAATATATGAACTTAATCATTGTAAGTATAGGGATACAAACCATAGGAAATATATAAGTAAAAGTATTAGGTAATAGTAAACCCTAATATTCTAAAATACTATCTTGCTCCGTATTTCAGATCGATGGCTGAACAAATAAGTAGCCATACCCCTGATGTTGGTGGAGATCCTCAACCCGAGGAAGTGAATACTCCAGTATCTCCTCGTGAGGAGCGACTTCTAGGTAAACTTACCAGTGTTATTCGACAAACTCTCGAAGAACACAAAAAGAATGATGATAAAGGAAAAGAGAAAGTCACTGGAGAATCTTCAAGCGGAAAGGTGAAGCGTCCCTTGTTCGAAGATTTCAAGAGTAGTGGGGCTACGGAGTTTTCTGGTGTCCTTAATCCTATAATTGTTCTAAATTGGATTCAGAACACCGAAAAAGTATTTCGTGTTTCTCATGTGGATGATGAAGACAAGGCTATCTATGCTTCTGCAATGCTCATTGGAGAAGCTTTAGTCTGGTGGGAAGCAACATATGAAGCTCTCGATGGATGTGACCAGGAGAACTTATTCTGGGAGTTGTTCAAGACTCGTGTGCTAGAGAAGTATTGTCCTCTAGATATGAGGAGAAGATTGGGGAAGGAATTCCTCGAGCTTAAACAAGGAGGAATGACTGTGAATGAGTATGAAACTCAATTTAATCAAAGAGCAAGGTTTGCTACGAAGTATATTCCAACTGAAGACGAGAAAATTCGGTTATTCATGGAGGGACTACGACACGAAATCCATGATTTCGTTGTCAACCGAGATGTTATGTCATTCGATAAAGCCGTTGAGTACGCTCGAAGGCGTGAGCATGACTTAGAAATACGTGGTGCCACTCTTACTATTCCAAAGCATCCACGTACTGAAAGAACTACTCCTGCTTCCACTATTCCATCAGCTCAATCTATTCAAACTGATCCAAGCAAGCAAGCACAATCTTAGAGTGCTTTTCGTGGCCGTGGTAGGTCACAATCTTTTTCTATTCAATCGTCATCATGTCGCGTTTGTGGAAGGAATCATTCGAGTCAATGCAAAATAGACAAGGAATCCATTGTCTGTTATGGTTGTGGAGAAACAAATCATATCAAGCCAGCTTGCCCAAGGAAGGATGTAACTTGTTATGCATGTGGTATTACTGGCCACAAGAAGCGTTTTTGCCCTACTTTTACCAGCCAAGTGACGGGAAGTCAAGCTTCTGTTCAACAACCAGCGAGAAGTCAAGTCCCTGTCCAACAACCGAAGAGTACTCCAGCTAAAAAGGAGGAGGTGCCAAAAGCTGAGGGTCGTGCATTCCAGATTACCACAGAGGAAGCACTTGAGGACCCGAATGTCGTGACGGGTACATTTCTTGTCAACTCTAGACCTGCTCACATCTTATTTGATTCTGGTGCCTCAGATTGTTTCGTATCTTCTGAATTTGCGCATTCTTTTCAAACTATTTGCTATTCATGTAGATACTGCAGAAAGTATATCATTACTTGCTGATAAAATCTATAGGGAGTGTGTCATAGAAATTGAAGGCTATAATTTTCTTTCTAACCTAATCCCTATCTGCTTGCCCAATTTCAATATTATTCTCAGCATGGATTGGTTATCAAAGAACCATGTAGAACTCTTGTGTTACGAAAAGATGATACACATTCCTATTAAAGGGGAAGATCCTATTCATGTCTATGGTGAACAAAGGATCTTAAAAATAATCTCTTTCCTCAAAGCTCGTAAAGTCATATAGAAAGGTTGTCCTATTTATATGGCCTATACAGTTGACATGTCAAGAAAGGAGAACAAAATTGTAAATGATATTCCCATTGTTAATGAATATCCCGATGTTTTCCTCGATGATCTGCCTGGACTTCCTCCGGATAGACAAGTAGAATTCCAAATTGACCTTGTGCCCGGTGTTGCTCCGATTGCAATGACTCCTTATCGTCTTGCATCAGCCGAGATGAAAGAAATGATGATCCAACTACAGGAATTACGTGACAAAGGCTTTATTCGACCGAGTACCTCTCCCTGGGGTGCTCCAGTATTGTTTGTCAAGAAGAAGGATGGATCGATGCGAATGTGCATTGATTATCATGAGCTGAATAAGGTGACTATCAAGAACAAGTACCCACTACCTCTCATCGACGATTTATTCGATCAACTTCAGTGTGTTAGCTATTTATCAAAAATTGATTTGAGATCTGGCTATCATCAGTTGAAAGTACAAGAGCAAGATGTACCGAACACTGCTTTTCGTACTCGATATGGGCATTTCGAATTCCTTGTCATGCCATTCGGTTTGACAACTGCTCCTGCCGTATTCATGGATATGATGAATTGAGTGTGCCGCCCAATGTTCGATAAGTCTGTCATCGTATTCATTGATGATATTCTAATCTATTCCAAGTCTGAAGCCGATCATGCCGTTCATATTCGTGAAATCTTGAACTTCTTCGAAAGGAGAAACTTTATGCTAAATTCTCGAAATGTGAATTTTGGCTCCGTCAAGTTCAATTTCTCAGCCATATTATTTCTAGTAACGGTGTATCTGTAGATCCCATCAAAATCGAAGCCATTCAAAATTGGGAAGTGCCCCGTAATGCTTCCGAAATTCGAAGTTTCTTAGGTCTCGCGGGATATTACTGGAGATTCATTAAAGACTTTTCTTGTATAGTCGTACCTCTCACAAGTGTTACATAGAAGGAAGTGAAGTTCGAATGGGGTGAAGCTCAAGAAAAATCTTTCTTAACTCTAAAAGATCTTTTGACTCATGCTCCCATCTTGTCACTCCCAGAAGGTGATGATGATTTCTTCGTATATAGCGATGCTTCAAGATTAGGACTCGGTTGTGTGTTGATGCAACGTGGTAAAGTGATAGCCTATGCCTCAAGACAACTGAAAGATTATGAAAAGAATTATCTCACCCATGATCTTGAACTCGCTGCAGTAGTATTTGCCCTAAAACTTTGGAGACATTATCTTTTTGGTACGAAATGCCAATTATTTACCGACCACAAGAGTCTCAAGTATATATTCAGTCAGCAAACTCTGAATATGAGACAACAACGAGCCATGGAGCTGATCAAAGACTATGATTGCGAAATCCTGTACCATCCTGGAAAGGCTAATGTGGTTGCAGATGCACTTAGCAGGAAAGTTTATCGTAATAGTATGTGTTATACTATTACTCACACTACGGTGAAGTTCACCATTCTTGATGAACTAGAGAAGTGGCAATTTGAAGCCTTAAAGCCAGAAAATGTAAAGAATGAAGGAATGGTACATTATGCCGATGTTTTACTTGATGATCCACGAGGATTAAAAGTATTTAAGAATCGGCAATGGATTCCAAAGATTGGTGGATTAAGACAGAAGATTTTAGATGAAGCTCATAAGTCTAAACTATCAATACATCCTGGTACAAGTAAAATGTACTATGATGTAAGAGCTGATTATTGGTGGCCTGGATTAAAGAGAGACATTGGAAGATATGTACAAGAATGCTTAGTATGCTTACAAGTCAAAACAGAACACCAAAAGCCTTATGGAACTCCAGAAAGCCTTAGTGTTCCTGTATGGAAGTGGGAAGAGATGTCCATGGATTTTTTTACCAAATTGTCAAAGACTGCTAGACAGCATGATAGCATTTGGGTAATCATCGACCGTCTGACCAAGAGTGCACATTTTCTCGCCATGCGTGAAACGGCTCCAATAGAGAATTACGCACAAGTATACTTAGATGAGATTGTTGCAAGACATGATGTGCCACTAAAAATCATTTCCGATCGCGATACTCGCTTCACTTCTCACTTTTGGGCGAGTATGCAACACGAATTGGGATCTCGAGTTGCTCTCAGCACCGCTTATCATCCCCAGACAGATGGTCAGACAGAGAGAACAATCCAGACAGTAGAAGATATGCTTCGTGCATGTGTTTTGGAGTTCGGTGGTAACTGGGATAAATACTTACCGCTTGTTGAATTTTCATATAATAATAGTTACCGCACTTCAATCAAAATGCCACCATATGAAGCATTATATGGTCACAAATGTCGTACGCCGTTATGTTGGCGTGATGTAGGACAGAAGATCCTTGGAGGCCCTAAAAATGATTCAAGACACCACCGACAAGATTCAAATCGTACGAGAGAGAATGAAAGCAGCCCAGTATCGACAGAAGTCCTATACGGAAAAGAGAAGATGACCTATAGAATTTTAAGTGGGTGGTTTCGTGATGCTGAAGGTATCCCCATGGAAAGGTTTTATGCGATTTAGGAAGAAAGGAAAGTTGAGTCCTAGATTTGTTGGTCCTTACAAAATCATCCAGAGAATTGGAAAGCAAGCTTACCGCTTAGAATTGCCTGAAGATTTGGCAGGTATTCATGATGTGTTTCATGTAAGTTATCTGCACAAATGCTTGAGCATCTACGATGAGACAGTTCCATTATCCGAAGTGAAATTGGAAAATAAGTTAAGATATGTAGAAGAGCCTGAAGAAATCGTGAATGAAAGAACAACTAAGCTACACAATAAAGAAGTAGAATTGGTGCTTGTCAAGTGGAAACACCATCGTGGCCCAAACTATACTTGGGAAAATAAGAATGAGATAAAAGCAAAATATCCCCATTTATTTTAATCGATGTAATTTCGGGGACGAAATCCTCAAAATGAGGAGGTATTTGTAACATACACGTTTTCAAATCGTGTTTTGTAATGAATAAAATTGTGAAATACTATGTAAAATTGAGTGTTGAGTTCTAACAGATGGTTTTTACTAGAAATGAAGTAAAACTATGTTTAGAATCACTCAGAAAAATATTGGAAGTCTTATGAGATTCCAATTAAAAGCCAAATAGTGAAATTTAGCGAAAATATGAAATTTTATATAAGTAAAATTTTATTATTTGATGTTGTATAGAATCTCTTTAGAAACTTGTAGGCGAAAACCTCGTCAAAATCCGAGTTATAACGAAGAAGTTATGACCAACCAAAGATCCGCGACAAAACCAGCACGACGCCGAATGACATAAAAAGTGAGTTTTTGATAAACTACTTTTTAGCCTTAGTAATCTAAATGAAAGTCGTAGTATTCGTTAAACCGAGAAATTCGATAAAAAGAACGCCAAAATCTGACTTCATATGAGGAAGTTATGATTTTTTGAAGTTTCAACTTAGTAGTAGACAGCTAAAAACTCGAATTTTAGATCGAGCGATATTTTACCGATACATCCTAAACGAGAACCGAGGGTCTCGTCATATATAGTACAACGGTAAAAAGTCTGACGAAAACGGATGTCGGATGAAGAAGTTATGAATTTTTAACGGATTTTCCTGTCCCGGTCTGTTAAAAATAATAATATTAAAAATAAAGTCAAAATTAGCCGACAAAGTCTAAATGAAAGTTTTAGAGTGTAATTTTAGCTATGCGTGCATATAAAGAACGTCCAAAACGGAGCTCGTATGCGAAAGTTATGGATTTTAGAAGTTCGGGGCCCGAAAATCGAAAAATTTTGCATGAATAGTACCGGCCACGTCACCTCGCACGAAGCAGGTGCGTTGCCGGAGACGTGGCCCAGACCGAGCTGCTTCACTGCTTGCTTCTGAGACCGACACGTGTTCTTCCGTGATTCTCCGAAGTCGAGGTCCAGCAGGAGCGAGACACGCCTCGCCTACCAGCCTTGTATCCGAACCTCCTTGCCGAACCTCGCATGCACGCCAGCTGGTCCGAACCTCGCATCCGAGCCTCCCCTTCTCGCCACCTGCCCCTCGCTGTTGTTGCCACCGAGCCCTTCGCTCCTTAGCCAACTCCGAACCTCAGCCCTATATAAAGAGGACATGCGAGATCTTCCGACTAACTTTGAAAATTTGCCACTTTTAGCCCCTATTTCCATATTTTCTTCATTTTGACTTTCCCCGAAGCCCTGAAATCAATTTTAGCACCCGAAACACGTCCCTAGACCTCCGAGAAGTCCAAAAATTTTATCTTTTGGTTTTGAAGCCCTACCTTCGCAGAGCCCGGTTTTCAATTAAGCTCCCGGTTTTCAACATAGAAAGGCATATTTAAAGCCGAAGTGTTGTCCAAATTACTATTTTAACCCCCGGTTAACTTAAGGTGAGTTCAATATATAGGAACAATTGTATGTTATGTGTTATGTGTGCTATGTGCTTTTCAGTATTATCATTCTGAGTTATTTTCTCGTGTTATTCGCTATGTTTATAGCAATTGTAATACCTTTGACCATGTGATCAGTGAAAGGACTTAGATTCACATTGGTACTGGTACGTAGCCTCTGGCCATGTAGAGAATGTCTCCGTAAGAGAATGACTTCTATTCTGTGGCATTGGCAAATGGTTAGACAGGACTATAAGCCTGAAATCTAACAAGATGTTAATCAGAAATTGTACGTCTTCTATGCCATTTGGGCCAAAGCTTTATTGATGTATATCAAAAAAATTGAAAAGAATATCTTTGATTGATATGAACGCTTGTCACATGATCTCACATACATCTTGTTGTTCCTCTTTGCTTTGCCATATTGAAGTATATATATGGCATAACATTATATTGTATCTATTTTTGAACTCACTAAGCGTCACCGCTTACCCTATCAATGTTTAACAATTGCAGGTGATAAATAACTAGTATGTTTACATACTATTGAAAGATGTAGAATAGTTTGTAATAGTACTTTTGTACTACTTTTTATGTTTGTATAAATTACAGTATCCTGGGTAGTTATGTAATATATATAACATTTTGTAATAGAAGGTTTGTATCCAATAGTTTGTAAATCCTTTATATCAATATAAAATATTGTTTTTATGAATATGCAAATAGCATGTTTTGGAGTAATGATATTGTGAAGTACGAAAGTTTGGGTCTTTCAAAAATACGAAAGAATGGGGTCTTTCATAAACTGTGAGATATCCCACAATAAAAAAAACTCAAGGACGAAAATATAAACAAATGATCCTAACAAATAAATTTATAAGAGTGTTATATGTTATCTTTGTTTAAAAAAAATAAAAAATATATAAAATAAATATAAAATAAAAAAAATATAAAAAATTATTAAATTAATGTGTGACCTTTGGGACTCGAACAATTAAACTCCGAGGGGTGTTCTACACCTAATTGCCTAAAACAAAATTGTTTGGGACTGATTGGGTTGAAAGTTCACTACATGGGGTCCATAGAAAGTCATGAACTTAATAACAAAATAAAGTTAATTTGTGGTCTTTGAGGTTCGGGCAAGTAAACCCGATGGATCTTTTTAAATCTAACACACTAAGGTCATTTGATTTGGATGTGTTGGTTGGAAGCCCGTTACATGCATTTCAAAGAAAGCCATGAGCTTTATTTGTAAGAAAATGTAATTAGGTAGTTTGTATATATTTGTGTTTATAGTTAATTGAATAATGTGTTTAGGAAAAATGCTTGGCTGCCAAAAGGTTCCCTTGGAGTTGAACTTGAACTTATGACATTAGGACTATCTATTGATTACTTTGATTAGTGTAAGTGATTTGAAATTTGTAACTAAGCTGGGTAAATATTAGGGAATTTTTAGAAAAGATATTTCAGAAAAAGATTGTTGTTTATCAACAAATAACTGGAGTCGGTCATTGTCACATTTTTGTAAAACAAAAAAAACATGATTGAGCGTGTTTTGTCACATAAATTTTCAAGAGAGTAAGACCATAACTTGTTCCAAGAGTTGACTTGATGCTATTAAGAGGAAACAAGTGTTGTGATCTTTGATTCTATTGAGTTGCATTAGGGAGTGGTCAAAAGTCTTGTTTTTGCTGTTATATAATATTTTGAGACTTATGCTAAATTGACTCAAGGCACGATAGGTACATTCTCAACAAAACTACAAAAATGAGGCTAATCGGGTTGGATCTCTTTCATGCTTGTTTTAGTTGTTGCATTAAGTTTCAAAAGTTTGAATTTTGATTTTTGTTCATTTACTTTTATTTTATTTTCACCGATCCAAATTTTTCTTGTTCTTTCTTGAGGACAAGAAAGGTTCAAGCTTGGGGAGATTTTTTAGATGAATTTCATGCATCTATTTTGTAGTTTTACTCCATTAAAGTGCATTGCATATAGGCTTAAACTCATGCATTTTGCATGTTTTTTGGGATTTTTCATGAGGCAATTTCATTCACACATTTTTGTGATATTTCATGGACTTTTGGAGGCTAGATCTTGCTTGAGGAGGTTAAAAAGAGTTGAGGACAAAATTTCGGGACTTGCAGAGCACCGAGGAGCAAGATATCAAAGAAATGAATATTTTGGCTTTACGGAGATTTACACGGCTGTGTGAATGGAAGCCTTACGTTTACACGCCCGTGTGTGACATCCCCAATTTCACGGTCAGAAAAGACCGGTTTTGTTTATACTTTATTTCAAAATCAGAGTAACCTTTTAATAAAAGAATTGCGGAATATATCCCAAAACAATAATATGATAAAGATTTATCAAAAGCATTTCCTTAGAAATGTATTTCATTAAAAGACTTGGGATGTCATGTTCGATACAGTACATAAGTATAAACAATACAATATAAACCTTACCACATTATTTCATATTTACAGGCCTATATCCGTAATCCCTCATCCCAACACATCACAACTATGCTCGAGCGCCACTACCTGTAATACATAAAACTGAGTGGGTCAGGCTTGGGAGCCTCGTGAGCATATAGGGTTTTCAACCCATAAATAATAATAAATTTATTAATTTCATCGATCAACAATAAATTTATTAATTTCATCAAACCAACAATAACCCTGATTACCCATTCCCGTTATCCTCACTTTACATCCCTAAACACCTGTACAGGGGACCTAGTCTAAGGATTTTATCATCGGGATGGACACTACTGCTAAGGGGGTTCCTCAATAATAAATTTCCTAAAGGCAACCATGAGGGGGATGGAGTACACCGGTGAACACATTGTTCACAGCACCTACAGGTTGCGAGTCTGCCAGCGTTCCACTGGACTGTCTAGAAGAGTCCGTGGTCGTCATCTATACTCCACTAAATGACTGGAACAACAACAAAATCGAGGCCTCTCATCATTTTAACACACATCAACTATTTCGTCTACCCATGTTTTACCCAACATATTTGTAGATAAAATACATATACAGTTTATAACTTGTATAAAACATTGTATTCAACAATCATCTCAAATAAACAATCAATATAATTACACATAACACGTATTTTATAGAAAATACTTCATATCTTTGTGTAAGATGAAAGTGACTATACACTCACTTGATTTGATGATAATCGGGCAGCAATTCGTTCCTTAAAATGATCGTTTCTGATAACACGGGAGTTTTATTGAGAAACCGGGCTCTACGAGAGTTGGAGCTTCAAAACCGAAAAGATAAAATTTTGCTGGTTTTCGGCACTTCGGGACGTATTACGGGCTTTAAAAATGATACCGGGGCTTCGGGAGAAGTCAAAATAGGCAAAATATAAGTTTAGGGGTGAAAAATGTCAAATTTCCAAAAGTACCCGGGAAGGCTCGCAGCCCCCCCTTTATATAGGGTGCGAGACCGAGAGCTTGTGGCTAAGGAGGCTCCACATAGTGCTTGCGAGGTTCGGACACGGAGGGAGGACGTGGCAGCGAAGGGGCAAGACACGGAGGCGAGCTATGCGAAGGGTCGAGAAGCGAACACGCGTCGGATGCAGCGAAGGCCAGCGAGGCTCGGAAGGGCCACCGATGCGAGGCGCGTCGCTCTTCTATTGGACCTCGGCTTCGGGCCTATCAGAAGCTGACACGAAGAAGGCATGCGTCGGTCTCGGATTCAGCCACGACTCGGTGACGCAGCAGCTTCGTGCGAGGTGATGTGGCCGGCTACTGTTCATGCGAATTTTTCGAATTTTGAGCCCCAAACTTCTAAAATCCAAAACTTTCGCATACGAGCTCCGTTTTTGACGTTCTTTATATGCACGCGTAGCTAAAATTACGCTCTACAACCTTCATTTAGACTTCGTCAACTAATTTTGACTTTAATTTTAATATTATTATTTTTAACAGACCGGGACAGGAAAATCCGTTAAAAATTCATAACTTCTTCATCCGACGTCCGTTTTCATCAGTATTTTTACCGTTGTACTACTATTGACGAGACCTAAGATTCTCGTTTAGGTTGTGTCGGCTAAATATCGCTCGATCTTAAATTCAAGTATTTAGCTGTCTACTGCTAAGCTAAAACTTAGAAAAATCATAACTTCCTCATACGAAGTCAGATTTGGACGTTCTTTTTATCAAAATTCTCGGTTTAACGAATACGATGAATTTTTTTTAGATTGTTAAGGCTAAAAAGCACTTTATCGCAATATTCACTTTTTACGCTTCCCGGTGCCGTGCCAGTTTCGTCGCGAAACTTCGACAAGTCATAACTTATTCGTTATAAGTCGGATTTCGGCGTTCTTTATATCTCCAGAATCCTTGTTTCGTCCACTACAACTTTCTTAAAAGATATCGGCTTTTTCTAATATTTATTTTCAATGCTTATTTTCATTATTAATTAATTCATTCATAATAATTAAGCAAATAAGCATATAATTCACGTAATTCCTCTTTATTACTTCAAAATGAGTTACAAAGGTTGACCTAGACTATTAGAACATTATTAATGCTTTTAGCCCAGAAACACGGGCGTTACACCGTGTAATCGTAAATTTATGTGCAATGTATTATTTCGTTTACGCGTCCGCGTAAACGACAGTATTAATTTATGCGGGCCGTGTAAACGTAAATGCGGGTTTTAAAGCAGCTGTTCACCATTCTTAAAGGGAGGAACCGATTTTTTTAACACGGGAGCTACTCGTCATGTGTGTCATGAAAAAAGTGTTTTCAACACTTACAAAGAAGTTGAAGATGGTGAAAAGCTCTACATGGGAAATGCTGCTACCGCGGATATCAAAGGTGTTGGTGATGTCATTCTAAAAATGACTTCGGGGAAAGAAGTGAAGCTTAGGGATGTCTTGTATGTTCCTGAACTTCGTAAGAATCTAGTGTCGGGTGGTTTGTTGAACCAATTTGGTTTTAAGCTAGTGTTTGAGTCTGACAAGTTTGTTTTGTCCAAAAAATGGTATGTTTGTAGGAAAAGGATATGCCTTGAATGGCATGTTCAAATTGAATGTAATGGTGACAAACAAAATGAATAATGAAAGTTCTAGTTCTGCTTATTTGCTTGAGTGTTCAAATGTTTGGCATGGTCGCTTAGGACATATAAATTACAACTCAATTAAGCGATTAATTAAACTAGAATACATACCAAAACTTAATATTGACTCAAATCACAAATGCCCCACATGTGTTGAAGCTAAACAAACTAGATTGTCTTTCCAAACAATAAAAAGAAACACCGAACCTCTTGATTTAATTCACACTGATGTGTGTGATCTAAAGTCAATTCCTACTCAAGGTGGGAAAAAATACTTCATTACATTCATCGATGATATCACGAAATATTGCTACATATATTTACTTAAGACTAAAGATGAAGCAATAGACAAGTTTGTCTTGTACAAAAATGAAGTTGAGAATCAACTCAACAAGAGAATTAAAGTGGTTAGAAGTGATAGGGGTGGGGAATATGTTTCTCCCTATGCTGATTTTTGTGCTAAAAATGGAATTCGTCATGAATTCACATCACCATATTCACCTCAATCCAATGGAATTGCTGAAAGAAAGAACCGTACTTTGAAAGAAATGGTCAACGCCATGATAATTAGTTCAGGTGTAAACCAGTCAATGTGGGGGGAAGCTATTTTGTCAGCTAACTATCTTTTAAATAAGATACCTCGCAAAGAAAAGAATGAAACACTGTATGAACTTTGGATGGGTAGAAAGCCATCGTATAAGTACTTACGAGTGTGGGGGTGCCTAGCTAAAGTGGTAGTGCCACCACCTAAGGTACAAAAGTTAGGGCCTAAAACAGTGGATTGTGTATTCATTGGGTATGCACAAAGTAGTAGTGCTTATCGGTTCCTTGTGCATGATTCTAAGAATCCGGAAATACACAAGAATACTATAATGGAATCAAGGAATGCTTCATTCTTTGAAGATGTGTTTCCTTGTTTGAACAAGGAAGTTGAAAGCCCATCTTTACCAAATAACGAAGCTGTTCGAGAGGAAGAACAAGCTCAATCCGAGGAGGAAGAGATAGAACCCAGAAGAAGTAAGAGGGCTAGAGTTGAAAAAATCATATGTTGATGATTTTTTCACCTATGTGGTGGAAAGTGAACCTAAAACCTACCAAGAGGCGGTAACTTCTTCTGAGGGACCTCAATGGAAAGAAGCCATCAAAAATGAGGTAGAATCTATCTTACAAAATCATACATGGGAACTAGTAGATCTACCTCCAGGTAGCAAGCCACTACGTTACCGTTGGATCTTTAAGAGAAAGATGAAACCTGATGGCAGTATTGATAAATACAAGGCAAGAGTAGTAATCAAAGGTTATAGACAAAAGGAAGGTCTAGACTACTTTGATACCTATTCGCCGGTAACGCGGATAACATCCATTAGATTAGTTCTTGCCATTGCAGCTATCGGGAACTTGCAAGTTCATCAAATGGATGTGAAAACAGCTTTCCTAAATGGGGAGTTGGAAGAAGAAATTTATATGGAGCAACCTGAAGGATTCATTGCCTCAGGACAAGAGAACAAGGTTTGTAAACTTGTTAAGTCTCTATATGGATTAAAACAAGCTCCTAAACAATGGCATCAAAAGTTTGATCAAGTCATGATGGAAAGTGGCTTTAGAATCAATGAGTGTGATAAGTGTATCTATGTGAAAAACACCACTCATGGATATGTCATATTGTGTTTGTATGTTGATGATATGCTTATCATTGGTAGTGATGACAAGATGATAAGATCCACGAAGGATATGTTGAAATCCAGGTTCGACATGAAAGATATGGGTTTAGCAGATGTGATTCTTGGAGTGAAGATCACAAGAACCCAAAGTGGTTTGATTTTGAGTCAAACACACTATGTGGATAAAATTCTTGAAAAATTTGCTAAGGAAGATACTAGCATAGCTAGAACTCCAATTGACACTAGTCAACATCTACGTAAAAATAGAGGTGATAGTGTTAATCAAGTGGAATATTCAAGAATTATTGGCAGTCTGATGTATCTAATGAGTTGTACCAGACCTGACTTAGCATATGCTGTGAGTAGACTAAGTAGATACACTAGTAAACCCAGTTCTGAACACCGGAAGAGTATTACTAGGTTGCTGAGGTATGTGCGATACACGCGAGAATATGGACTGCATTACAGCAGACATCCAGCAGTTATCGAAGGATACACGGATGCAAATTGGATATCTGACATAAAAGATTCCAGATCTACAAGTGGATATGTGTTTACACTTGGAGGTGCTGCTGTAGCATGGAAATCATCCAAGCAAACAGTTATATCTAGATCTACGATGGAATCTGAATTTATCGCCTTAGATATTTGTGCTGAAGAGGCGGAGTGGCTACGTCAATTTGTGGAGGACATTCCCGAATGGCCTAAGCCGGTAACGGCCATAAGTATACATTGTGATAACCAATCAACAATTGGTAGAGCTCAAAGTACAATGTATAATGGGAAATCAAGGCACATTAGATGTAGACATAAAACGATACGACAACTAATCTCTACGGGAGTTATCACGGTTTACTGGGTGAAGTCAAAGGATAACATTACGGATCCGCTTACAAAAGGCTTGAGTAGAGATGTAGTTTATAAGTCGTCAAGAGGAATGGGACTAAAGCCCATGAATCAATAAACTCATACGAAGGAAACCTTACCCAGAAGACTGGAGATCCCAAGATCTGGGTTCAAAAGGATAACCTAATTGTATGAGTGGGGCAGGTCACTGTGGGGGGAGTTAACATTTCATCCTAGTCCATTCCTTTATGTAGTGACCAAATTAGGCTAAACATATGGTTTTTAATGATTCTTGGAATCACCTATGTGAGAGAGAAGTGGGGTCGCTTCGAAGGGAATTATAGGGGCAAAAATTCATAAAGCTCTTGTAGAACCAGGTTAGTGTTCATGACCAAAAAGAACACGTCTATGAGGATATGACCTTGTCAGGGAGAGTCCTGTGAGATTTACATTGTCGTCTACATAAATGGCAGCTTAGTTCAAAGACATTGAGATCTACTAACTGCTAGGAGATTAAGTGTAACTTCTTAAGGGAAGGTTCAAAGGGTAATACCTACCTATCCTATGCAGGATTCAACTGTTGAAAATTTCGTCTGGAAATTGGATGTGCAGAGATCGATCTCCATTCATGTGGGGGATTGTTGGAAATTTAGTAAAAATATTTATATTTTTTACTAACTTTGGACATATATAAATATATACATATGTTGTACATATAACGAACTCTAAGTGGGTTTGTGTTCTCCTCCATGAGGGCTTCGAAACGATATAGTATATGTCCAAAATAGAGTATAAGTGAATGAAATATCGATACTCAAAGATGGGTATTTGAGAATAAGTTTAGCAAAAGAGAGGAATGTGGGAATGAGTCCCACATTGGTAGAAAGACCAAACTCAACAAGGTTTATAAGCTTCATTGCATGGAAGGCCTACAAGCTTGTGTCTATGGTTATGCTACAATTCCTACCCGCACGCAGGGGGGGTGCAAATCTTGGTTCCGTAGACCAAAAACACCAAACTCGTGCATGGGCGCGACCTGCGGACACGAATGCAGCTCCGAAAACTTGGGCGCGCGCTACCCTCGTTTTTGCTAAACTTGACAGTTTTGGTCCCTATTTTTGAATTTTGTAACGGATGCATTAATTGCGTAATTAATGACATTTATTGCCATTAAACGCTCAATCAATTAGTGATTTCTTTCCGTTTCACAATTCGACTATAAAAGAAGACCATTGCCTTCTCATTCAGACATACGAATGAATTTACTACTCTTCTTCTTCCTTCTCTGCATTTCTGCTTCCGGCCATTTTTTCAGGCAAGTGGTTATCTCCGGCAGTACACAATACTGTTTAGGTTGTTGTACCCTGGGAACAGACGGCGAATCTGTTTAAGGGAATCGAGTCCAACTCGAGCCTCAGCTACATCGTTTGCATCTAATCTTACTTTACAGGAACCTCTCAAGGACGAAAATCGAAGACATTATACTAACAGTCTTAAACATATTTAACTTTTCTTCTAAAAGCTCTCGTTTTTCTGTTCTTTTATTCTAAAATCGAGTTTCTTTTGATTTTTATTTTTCCCTGTAATAATATATTTGATTGTCGTTGCGAATTTTTTCAGTATGTCTGCAACTCCCGTTGGTACTGGAACTCCTGCTGTTGGAGCTACCCCTGCTGTGAACCCAAATGCACCGGTTCCAAACATCATGGCTAATCATGCTGAAAGACCTGAAAATTTTTCTGGTCTGAACTTCAAGAGGTGGCAACAGAAGATGCTGTTCTACTTGACCACCTTGAACCTGGCTCTGTTCCTAACAGAAACTGCTCCTGTAATTGCTGAGGGGCAGGCTGATGCTCAATCTGTGACTGCTGTGGATGCATGGAAGCATTCAGAATTTTTGTGCCGCAACTATGTGTTGAATGGGCTAACAGATGCACTTTACAATGTTTATTGTAAAGTTGCAACTGCTAAGGAACTATGGGAGTCGTTGGAAAGGAAGTATAAGACAGAAGATGCTGGAACTAAGAAGCATGTTGTTGCTAAGTTCTTGGAATACAAAATGGTTGACTCGAAATCTGCTATGAGTCAAGTCCAAGACCTTCAGGTCATAATACATGATAACAATGCAGAAGGGATGGATCTTAATGAATCATTCCAAGTTGCATCAATGGTTGAAAAGCTTCCTCCTGGTTGGATATACTTCAAAAATTACCTTAAGCATAAGTGAAAGGAGATGTCTGTGGAGGAACTGGTGGTGCGTCTTCGCATTGAAGAAGACAATAGAATGGCCTTGAAGAAAGGCAGTAAAGTTGAATCTTCTAAGGTTCATATGGTGGAAGCTGGTCAAACTTCCAAAAGCAAAGGCAAGGGACCTCACAAAGGGAAAGCAAAGGGCAAAAATCTAGGCCCCAAGGCAGGAACTTTCAAGAAGAAGTTCAAGTGCTACAATTGTGGCCAACCGGGTCACAAGGCTTCGGAGTGCCCTCAACCTAAGAGGGAAAACCATCAAGCAAACATGGTGAATGATAACATGGAGTTGGTGGCCATGATAACTGATCTCACGGCTATGGTTTCTGAAGTGAATCTTATGAATACAAATTCAAAGGAGTGCTGGATTGACACGGGAACTACTCGTCATGTGTGTCATGAAAAAAGTGTTTTCAACACTTACAAAGAAGTTGAAGATGGTGAAAAGCTCTACATGGGAAATGCTGCTACCGCGGATATCAAAGGTGTTGGTGATGTCATTCTAAAAATGACTTCGGGGAAAGAAGTGAAGCTTAGGGATGTCTTGTATGTTCCTGAACTTCGTAAGAATCTAGTGTCGGGTGGTTTGTTGAACCAATTTGGTTTTAAGCTAGTGTTTGAGTCTGACAAGTTTGTTTTGTCCAAAAAATGGTATGTTTGTAGGAAAAGGATATGCCTTGAATGGCATGTTCAAATTGAATGTAATGGTGACAAACAAAATGAATAATGAAAGTTCTAATTCTGCTTATTTGCTTGAGTGTTCAAATGTTTGGCATGGTCGCTTAGAACATGTAAATTACAACTCAATTAAGCGATTAATTAAACTAGAATACATACCAAAACTTAATATTGACTCAAATCACAAATGCCCCACATGTGTTGAAGCTAAACAAACTAGATTGTCTTTCCAAACAATAAAAAGAAACACCAAACCTCTTGATTTAATTCACACTGATGTGTGTGATCTAAAGTCAATTCCTACTCAAGGTGGGAACAAATACTTCATTACATTCATCGATGATATCACGAAATATTGCTACATATATTTACTTAAGAGTAAAGATGAAGCAATAGACAAGTTTGTCTTGTACAAAAATGAAGTTGAGAATCAACTCAACAAGAGAATTAAAGTGGTTAGAAGTGATAGGGGTGGGGAATATGTTTCTCCCTATGCTGATTTTTGTGCTAAAAATGGAATTCGTCATGAATTCACATCACCATATTCACCTCAATCCAATGGAATTGCTGAAAGAAAGAACCGTACTTTGAAAGAAATCGTCAATGCCATGATAATTAGTTCAGGTGTAAACCAGTCAATGTGGGGGGAAGCTATTTTGTCAGCTAACTATCTTTTAAATAAGATACCTCGCAAAGAAAAGAATGAAACACCGTATGAACTTTGGATGGGTAGAAAGCCATCGTATAAGTACTTACGAGTGTGGGGGTGCCTAGCTAAAGTGGTAGTGCCACCACCTAAGGTACAAAAGTTAGGGCCTAAAACAGTGGATTGTGTATTCATTGGGTATGCACAAAGTATTAGTGCTTATCGGTTCCTTGTGCATGATTCTAAGAATCCGGAAATACACAAGAATACTATAATGGAATCAAGGAATGCTTCATTCTTTGAAGATGTGTTTCCTTGTTTGAACAAGGAAGTTGAAATCCCATCTTTACCAAATAACGAAGCTATTCGAGAGGAAGAACAAGCTCAATCCAAGGAGGAAGAGATAGAACCCAGAAGAAGTAAGAGGGCTAGTGATATGTGCATAATTAGTTCATATTAAGTATTCATTTATTAACTTAATTATCGCATATTATGGACAAAAGGTACTTAAAAGTGTTAAATTATGTTTTTCAGTCCAAAGATGAAGCTCGGAAGCGAAAGGAAGCGGGAGAAACTGTTAGAAGATTGAGAATGGAATAAAGAAGAAAAACACTGAAAAGGGCATCTACTCGGCGAGTCAGATCGTCTACTCGGCGAGTCCAATCGAAGAATCGAGAAGATAATGACTCGGGATCCCAGAGAGTTATCGCAATACGGGGAATGTGAGAGGGACTCGACGAGTCCACCACTTGACTCGACGAGTCGGTTCGTATATTTAAAGATAAATTCCACAGATCGATTGGAGGCGACTTCTAACCTAATTTAGTCGACAATTAACTTCTGTTAAGCCGTTTTGAGGGTCTAGAAGGCGGCTGGAAGGCCGTTAAGCTAACGGGAGCGGAGATCGGAAGGATTGGAGAGCAGATACATGTCAGTAATCATATGGGTTGTTAACGTGACCATGTTTAGCATTTCATTGTGTTACTATTCTGTATTTAGTTTCTGATTTAGGTGTAAAAACCTTTTACTTTGTGTTTATGATTGAATGAAGCTTTGATTATTAGACTAATTGCTATATTAAATAGTTTATTTGTGTTTAATTTATCTTGTCAAGCTTGTTAAAAGATCCTTACGTGTTAATGATGATTATTTTCTGTTAATTGTTAAGTGAATTAAGTTGTATGAACATCTGCTTGATTTGCTTGTCTCTTATGATTTTTGATGACCATCGAGATTATAAGACTAGAAATAACGAATGTGAAACTAGGATTAATTTGAGAATAAGTAAGTTAATGTGTGAGCTTTGTTTGATGACTATCAACAAGAGGTTAATTAAATGTCTACATTGATTAACTATATTTACAAGTCTTGCCTGATACGAACTGAACACTAGGAAGCATGTTAGTTTAATCAACTAATCACTGTTTAAATTGACTTGTTTTCTAAAGGATTAGTTATAGTGAACGCAAATCTAATCATTTAAGGAATCGGTGAACATGAATAAATGAATTTGAGTATGCAATTGTCTATGTTTTAAGGTGTAATTTATCTAAACCATAGTACCTGAAGAGATTTGCTTCCTTGTTAGTTTATCGAGAGTTGTTAATTGCTAGTTTGAAATTTATTAAACCATTTTCTTTATTATTTTCGTGTGACCTGTAACCTATAATCAAATATATTAAATTAATCCACCGTTCCCTGTGATCGACACCCGACTTACCTAAGCTATACTGTAATCTGACTAGGTACACTGCCTATAAGTGCATAGATAGTCTAAGTTTGTTAGGTTATAAATATTAAAATTAGTGGGTACTTTTGTGCACATCAGCTAGAGTTGAAAAATCATATGTTAATGATTTTTTCACCTATGTGGTGGAAAGTGAACCTAAAACCTACCAAGAGGCGGTAACTTCTTCTGAGGGACCTCAATGGAAAGAAGCCATCAAAAATGAGGTAGAATCTATCTTACAAAATCATACATGGGAACTAGTAGATCTACCTCCAGGTAGCAAGCCACTACGTTACCGTTGGATCTTTAAGAGAAAGATGAAACCTGATGGCAGTATTGATAAATACAAGGCAAGACTAGTAATCAAAGGTTATAGACAAAAGGAAGGTCTAGACTACTTTGATACCTATTCGCCGGTAACGCGGATAACATCCATTAGATTAGTTCTTGCCATTGCAGCTATCAGGAACTTGCAAGTTCATCAAATGGATGTGAAAACAGCTTTCCTAAATGGGGAGTTGGAAGAAGAAATTTATATGGAGCAACCTGAAGGATTCATTGCCTCAGGACAAGAGAATAAGGTTTGTAAACTTGTTAAGTCTCTATATGGATTAAAACAAGCTCCTAAACAATGGCATCAAAAGTTTGATCAAGTCATGATGGAAAGTGGCTTTAGAATCAATGAGTGTGATAAGTGTATCTATGTGAAAAACACCACTCATGGATATGTCATATTGTGTTTGTATGTTGATGATATGCTTATCATTGGTAGTGATGACAAGATGATAAGATCCACGAAGGATATGTTGAAATCCAGGTTCGACATGAAAGATATGGGTTTAGCAGATGTGATTCTTGGAGTGAAGATCACAAGAACCCAAAGTGGTTTGATTTTGAGTCAAACACACTATGTGGATAAAATTCTTGAAAAATTTGCTAAGGAAGATACTAGCATAGCTAGAACTCCAATTGACACTAGTCAACATCTACGTAAAAATAGAGGTGATAGTGTTAATCAAGTGGAATATTCAAGAATTATTGGCAGTCTGATGTATCTAATGAGTTGTACCAGACCTGACTTAGCATATGCTGTGAGTAGACTAAGTAGATACACTAGTAAACCCAGTTCTGAACACCGGAAGAGTATTACTAGGTTGCTGAGGTATGTGAGATACACGCGAGAATATGGACTGCATTACGGCAGACATCCAGCAGTTATCGAAGGAACACGGATGCAAATTGGATATCTGACATAAAAGATTCCAGATCTACAAGTGGATATGTGTTTACACTTGGAGGTGCTGCTGTAGCATGGAAATCATCCAAGCAAACAGTTATATCTAGATCTACGATGGAATCTGAATTTATCGCCTTAGATATTTGTGCTGAAGAGGCGGAGTGGCTACGTCAATTTGTGGAGGACATTCCCGAATGGCCTAAGCCGGTAACGGCCATAAGTATACATTGTGATAACCAATCAACAATTGGTAGAGCTCAAAGTACAATGTATAATGGGAAATCAAGGCACATTAGATGTAAACATAAAACGATACGACAACTAATCTCTACGGGAGTTATCACGGTTGACTGGGTGAAGTCAAAGGATAACATTACGGATCCGCTTACAAAAGGCTTGAGTAGAGATGTAGTTTATAAGTCGTCAAGAGGAATGGGACTAAAGCCCATGAATCAATAAACTTATACGAAGGAAACCTTACCCAGAAGACTGGAGATCCCAAGATCTGGGTTCAAAAGGATAACCTAATTGTATGAGTGGGGCAGGTCACTGTGGGGGAGTTAACATTTCATCCTAGTCCATTCCTTTATGTAGTGACCAAATTAGGCTAAACATATGGTTTTTAATGATTCTTGGAATCACCTATGTGAGAGAGAAGTGGGGTCGCTTCGAAGGGAATTATAGGGGCAAAAATTCCTAAAGCTCTTGCAGAACCAGGTTAGTGTTCATGACCAAAAAGAACACGTCTATGAGGATATGACCTTGTCAGGGAGAGTCCTGTGAGATTTACATTGTCGTCTACATAAATGGCAGCTTAGTTCAAAGACATCGAGATCTACTAAGTGCTAGGAGATTAAGTGTAACTTCTTAAGGGAAGGTTCAAAGGGTAATACCTACCTATCCTATGCAGGATTCAACTGTTGAAAATTTCGTCTGGAAATTGGATGTGCAAAGATCGATCTCCATTCATGTGGGGGATTGTTGGAAATTTAGTAAAAATATTTATATTTTTTACTAACTTTGGACATATATAAATATATACATATGTTGTACATATAACGAACTCTAAGTGGGTTTGTGTTCTCCTCCATGAGGGCTTTGAAACGATATAGTATATGTCCAAAATAGAGTATAAGTGAATGAAATATCGATACTCAAAGATGGGTATTTGAGAATAAGTTTAGCAAAAGAGAGGAATGTGGGAATGAGTCTCACATTGGTAGAAAGACCAAACTCAACAAGGTTTATAAGCTTCATTGCATGGAAGGCCTACAAGCTTGTGTCTATGGTTATGCTACAATTCCTACCCGCACGCAGGGGGGGTGCAAATCTTGGTTCCGTAGACCAAAAACACCAAACTCGTGCATGGGCGCGACCTGCGGACACGAATGCAGCTCCGAAAACTTGGGCGCGCGCTACCCTCGTTTTTGCTAAACTTGACAGTTTTGGTCCCTATTTTTGAATTTTGTAACGGATGCATTAATTGCGTAATTAATGACATTTATTGCCATTAAACGCTCAATCAATTAGTGATTTCTTTCCGTTTCACAATTCGACTATAAAAGAAGACCATTGCCTTCTCATTCAGACATACGAATGAATTTACTACTTTTCTTCTTCCTTTTCTGCATTTCTGCTTCCGGCCATTTTTTCAGGCAAGTGGTTATCTCTGGCAGTACACAATACTGTTTAGGTTGTTGTACCTTGGGAACAGACGGCGAATCTGTTTAAGGGAATCGAGTCCAACTCGAGCCTCAGCTACATCGTTTGTATCTAATCTTACTTTACAGGAACCTCTCAAGGACGAAAATCGAAGACATTATACTAACAGGAAGAGCCTGGTGAAACATATCATAATTGTGAAACAGTCTGGAAGATGTTGATTGGCGAACTGGGAAGAAGCAAATTATGGACGTGGGCTTTTGACATACATTTTACTTGATTTTACTGTCAAGGTAAATTTGTGGGTCTTGAAGGTGTATCTCTGGATACTGCTATTGCTACTGACCCTTACCCCTATTTTTTCCGTGGATGGTCACAGGTTCATGATCCCACCATAGCATTTAAACCAAGAAATGAGATAACATTGGAGAAAAATAGCGAGATTTTTTATCACCACTCTTTAATCCGGGATCTGCATATGTTTCTTTTCAAAAATGTAATAGTTTTCATTTACACTGTCAAAATATCTACTTTACTCTGTGATATGTTGTTTGAGATTTTTGTAAGAAATAAATAATATATTTGGTATGTCATAACTGTATTGTCTTTCTCTGTTTCTTTTTACAATCTATTTTCTGTGTGTATGTATATGTTTACCTGTCTATGTAAATCTTATTGTAGCTTTATGTCTCTGTAACAATGTCAAATGTGACTTTGTAAGACCATCTAATATGATGGTAGATTTAGCCATATATGCACCATCACTCCATATTTATTATTAAAATTAAAGTATTGAGCATAGGGAATTGTTTATTGTAGGTAGAAGTAACTCGCGGTGACAACAGGAGGGTAGAGTTGGGGGTAGGGACAGAGTAATACATGCATATAAAGGTCTTAATCTTTCTCGGCTAATTACCTTCTTGCAATTTCTCCTCACACAGTGAGTTCTAATCGCTTAATTACCTGCTAGAAATGAGTTCTTATCTTCAAGGGAGAAGTTTCTGTCAAGAGTTAGGAGTTTTCTCCACAAATCAATGAATTGGGTGTTGTTTATGTGAAGATGAAAAAGTTATATATAATTGTTGACACCTCATACTGCCAAAATAAGTTAAAACTTAGAATTATAACGGTGAGAAGTGGTGCATTTGTGATGTTTTCAAGTGTATATGTGTAAGAAATGTGTCTATTGTAAGTTTTTTAATATTTTCTAAAAACTATGAATTTTTTACATATATATTTAAAATGTTACGTGAATAAGAAACTTGCTAAACTCAATTGTAGTGATTAGGTTCAAGCATAATTTCGACCTCAATAATTTCGGACATTCTTGTGGTAGCTCACATTATTTGTGTAGTGATTAGGTTTAAGCATAATAAAAATTAAATTTATATGTTAAAATGTTCAGGAATCTATGCATTGTGGCTTATTTGAAAAATCTGGATGAAATGCTTAAACAAGGTATCCATTAAAACTAAGAAATGACATTCATGTTTCGGTCAAAAACAATTCTTCAAACATCACTTAAATTAGGGAATAAAAAAATTACGACATAAGTAAAAGCAAATAAGTAAGAGCAAATTCATACAATTTTATTGTTATTTCATTCAATTTAATGTAAATTTAATCGTTGTAATGTTGTAATGTAGTTTATAAATATTTTTTTTATGTAATATACAAAAATAACGACATAAGTGAGAGCAAACTCACACAATTTTATTGTTATTTCATTCAATTTAATAGAATTTTATTCGTTGTAATGTTGTAATGTAGTTTATAAATATTTTTTATGTAATATACAATGTACAAATAAATAGAAGAAAAAAGTGTATTCCTTATTTACATCTAATGGTTTTATTAATTTGATGGTTATATATATATATATATATATATATATATATATATATATATATATATATATATATATATATATATATATATATATATATATATTAGTTTATTAGAAATGTTGCTTTTGATACAAAAATTTATTTACTCTAGAATGGTAACGAGCATAGGGTGTCACATTCATAATTAACCTATAATAACAACATATTTTTATTTGTAACCAAATTAATAGAGTATTATATTCAACCTACTACATATTTTCCTTTTTAAGCTAAATTACCAACTTTTATGTTTATCCTGTAACAACATATTGAAAAAAAACTTACTGCCATCGAAAACAATTCCACAAATGCAACAATGAGCGTTTGATCGCACGGATACCCCACTAGTATGTGTGTGTGTGTGTATATATATATATAGTACCTAACAAATAAACATAACTTGTGTCACATGTTATTTTTCTAGAGTATTAGTTCAAAATTTTATCTTTTTCATGTTGACACGTGATAGCTTCACATATTTTTTCTTAATTAATTCATTTTTAAATTCAATTAAATCACAATACATATTAAATTTTAAATTAACTTATGAGATTTATATATGGGAGGTGATAATTTCATTTTAATTTTTTATTCATATACTCGATATAATTTATTTTTCCCTTATGCCTTTAACCACCATGCCGCTTATTTTGAATTTGTTCCTCCGTGATTTTAATTTTGATTTATATAACATTTAATTTGAAAACAAGTTCTTCATTTTTCTTTCATAAAGCGACCACCCTTAAATCTTAATTGGTTTCACTTTTACTTTTAACTTTCTTTCTTGTATTTTGATTATGTTTTTATTTATATGAAATAAAATAAAATAAAATAAAAATACATATGAAATAGGTTTACATTCTTTTTGTTCCATACCAAATATTTCCGGATAGGGCTCCTTTTTATAGATTGTGAACGGGCTTTACATTATAATAGGCCGACAAATTATTTTTCCCATTATACTAACTTAATTATGGTTCGACTTGGATCGAGGCCCAAGAAGTCCGACAAATTTTGACTTGTTTGAAATTTGTAAGCCGAATAATGTACACCCTAACACGTTTATAATAGGCCCACAAATTTTGATTTGTTTTAGGAGTGACAACTCTCAATCCAACCCGTAATTCGTCATTGATCCAATCTGAAAATAGACGAGTTTGGGTTGACATTTTTGACCTACCAACCCGTCAACCCGCCAACCCACCAACCCATTTATTTCATGGGTTGGGTTGGATTATTTGTTTAGGTTCACGGGTCAACCCGCCAACCCGTATATATATATATATATATATATATATATATATATATATATATATATATATATATATATATATATATATATTACATTAAAAAAAGATATATTTAATTATTAATGTCCATCCGTATTTGTAATATTTCGTATCATTGTATTCTTTCCGTATTACTATGTGACTAATCTGCATTTGCGGTTCGTTAATCAAAAAAAAAAAAAAAATACATGTCGTTATTTTTAGATACTCACAAGTCACGGATGAAGAATACATCCAATTTCTATGAATGTTTTCATTTTTCATTTTTATTTGGATGTTATTGACATTACGAATTATTGTTGAAAACCTTTTTTTTATGTTAATTACTTTAATCATTTTATACATTTATGTTGAAAAAACCTCATTTTTTTTAAAATGCGTTGCTTATTTATTAAACGAGTTATATGGGTTGGGTTTGACCTATTAAGTTGTGAACCCACGAACCCATATACTTAAATGGGTTATATGGGTTGGGTTGGGTTGAGGTTTCCAACCCACCAACTTGTGATCCGCCAATCCGTCAACCCATATATTATATGGGTTGGGTTGAATTTATGTTTTCTGACCCGCTAACCCGCCAACCCGTGACTCGCCAACCCGTCAACCCATATAAAATTAAACTTTTTTATAAACCTGTGGTTTCTACAGCTACAAAATTAGTTTTTTACCTAAACGATTAGATGAAGGGATCAAACAACAATAACAACAGGTTATTAAATTAGGAATTCAGAGGTAGACATAGATTTATTTTTGTGTGAAAGAACTAAAGGTTATAGAAAACTTTTTAAGATTTATTTTTGTGTGAAAGAACTAAAGATTATTGAAAACTTTTTAGGTGTGTACTTCTATTAATAAGAAACTTATCAAGTACTATATTCTTGAGTTCATATAGGAGCTTTTACAAACACCTTGTAGGCATATGGATAGAATTACATAGCTGCAGACCTACAGTGAAAAAATGGAACAAAAAATAACAAATATATTCAATCAACATAGATAATCAAACAAATCATTACAAACAAAAGATAAAGACTAAATTTAAGAGATTGCTGGAAAAGATTTATATATCTAAATAAGGGAATAACACAAACAAGGGGAAATTTTAGTTGTTGATAGTTTTCCTTAAAAGAACTAAAGTTTCAAAATCCACCACACCTTTTAGACTTTAGCTTAAGCAAAAAATTCAGACCATTGCTTCCTTCTTGAAGAATATATATACGAACAAAATATCTTTTTAAAAGCGCCCTTCAAACAAATACCATCATATCCACAAATAAATCGAACTAAAAAAAATACTTTTTCTTTGATGCAAGTTTCAGTTAGAATTGTAGAGAAATCAACTGAAGAATGAAAGTCTGTATGGGGCTTCTGATGTTACACATATGAACCAACACAAATGTTAGAATTGAGGAAGTGAGGAATAAAACATTTAGATGTTATTGTACCATCAAAATTCATAATATATTAATATAAAACAATAATTGCTTGTAATTTACAATTACATACAACAAATTAATAAAAGGTTTCAAACCTAATTAAGTAGTTTTATATGAACAGTCACAACAAAAGAATATATATTTTCCTCAGCTACAGTCACTACCAAATCCTATGAATTTTCTATTATGATACACTTTTTATCAATATCTGTAATCTAAGATACACAAATAAGTTTTATATATTGTTAAGCGTATTATATCCAAAATAAACAAATAGGGAATTAAAAATAGTTGGTCATATAAATTAAGTGAATGGTAAAATTAATAAATATGAAATACAATAATAGTAATATGGGGAGCTAATTTGACTAGACAAAAAGAAATTAAA